>NW_024726235.1:7044752-7084752 GCF_018991925.1 Homarus americanus | reverse complement strand
GAGGGGTGAAGGTGAGGTAGAAGCCGGATGTTGATGGGGGGGATAGTAGTGGTGGTGTAGGGTAGTGGTATGGGAATGGTGGTAGTGGTGATAGTAGTAGTGGAGATGGTGTAATAGTGCTGGTGGTGTAATAGTGCTGGTGGTGGTGAAAGTAATGGTGGTAGTGGTGATAATAGTAGTGATGGTGGTAGAGGTGATGGTGGTAGAGGTGATTATGGTAGTGATGGTGGTAGAGGTGATGGTGGTAGAGGTGATGGTGGTAGTGGTGATTAATGAAAGTAGTGGTGGTAGAGGTGATGGTGGTAGAGGTGATATAGTGATGGTAGAGATGGGGGTGGTAGATAATAGTAGTGATGGTGGTAGAGGTGATGGTGGTAGAGGTGATTATGGTAGTGATGGTGGTAGAGGTGATGGTGGTAGTGATGGTGGTAGTGGTGATAATAGTAGTGATGGTGGTAGAGGTGATGGTGGTAGTGGTGATAATAGTAGTGGTGGTGGTGATGGTAATAATAGTAGTGGGTCGAGTTGATAGTCATTGTATATTTTGTTACATTAATTAACACACACATGTTAATTTCTCTTATATGACGTCACGGAAGGTCGACAAACCACCAACAATAATAACAACAACAATAACAACAACAATAACAACATCTTGTGAGACAGTCAACATCACGTCGTATGATGATGAGTTATATGTACACACCTGTCTCCTCTGTCACTTTACACACCTGTCTCCCATCACCTGTGCACACCTGCCTCTACCTTTACCCTGTACACACTCTGCCTCATTCTTCCAATATAATCTGCTCTTCTGTCACCTGTACACACCTGTCTCTCCTGTCACCTGTACACACCTGCTTCACCTGTCATCTCACGGAATGATGAAATCTCGCCTCCATCTGTCACCTCGCCGCCAGCAACACCGTCCTTTGATGTGCCGTCAGCTGTTAGGTCGACAAGGCGCCACTTTTAATATAGTTCATCATCAGGGCGTTGGGAGGGGGGAGTTTGTTTACTGGTATCTGGTGACGCAGAGGAGCCAGGTCAGTGACGTAGAGGAGCCAGGTCGGTGACGTAGACGAGTCGGCACGTAGAGAGGCCAGGTCGGTGACGGAGGCCAGGTCGGTGACGTAGAGGAACCAGGTCGGTGACGTAGAGGAGCCAGGTCGTGACGTAGAGGAGTAGGGTCGGCACGAGGACGTAGGACGTAGGGTCCGGGTCGTGACGTAGAGGAGCCAGGTCGGTGACGTAGAGGAGCCAGGTCGGTGACGTAGAGGAGCCAGGTCGGTGACGTAGAGGAGCCAGGTCGGTGACGTAGGGGAGCCAGGTCGGTGACGATACCTATGGACATAAATTACCTAACGACTTTGAGATTCCTATGACGTTGAGGAACACTTGATAATTTATAATGATTAAAGATACAATTAATTAAAAAAAGGTAAATAAAAAAAGTATATCAAAGTATTTATTTTTGATCAATAAATAAAACTCACAAAAGTTATAATTATCCCCTTCAAAAAGATTCATTTATTGGAGGAAATTAATTTGATACATTTAAATATTACAGAAGAAGATTAATGTGGCTTATCCAGTCTCAGTATAAGGTGTTGAAAATGATTTATGTGCTTATTGGTGTATACCTGTAGGTGGGTGTATTGATTATAGTTAACACCTGTACATGAGCTGTGATGTGGGCAGCCCTAGGAGATGGTGTGGTGGGTAGGTAGGAGATGATGGTTTGGGCAGCCCTAAGTATTGTGGTGGGTAGGTAGGAGATGATGGTGTGGGCAGCCCTAGGAGATGGTGTGGTGGGTAGGTAGGAGATGATGGTTTGGGCAGCCCTAGGAGATGGTGTGGTGGGTTGGTAGGAGATGATGGTGTGGGCAGCCCTAGGAGATGGTGTGGTGGGTAGGTAGGAGATGATGGTTTGGGCAGCCCTAGGAGATGGTGTGGTGGGTAGGTGAGATGATGGTGTGGGCAGCCCTAGGAGATGGTATGGTGGGTAGGTGGGAGATGATGGTGTGGGCAGCCCTAGGAGATGGTGTGGTGGGTAGGTAGGAGATGATGGTTTGGGCAGCCCTAGGAGATGGGGTGTGGTGGTGGGTGGGAGATGATGGTTTGGGCAGCCCTAGGTGGTGTGGCGGGTAGGTAGGAGATGATGGTTTGGGCAGCCCTAGGAGATGGTGTGGTGGGTGGGTAGGAGATGATGGTTTGGGCAGCCCTAGGAGATGGTGTGGTGGGTGTAGGAGATGATGGTTTGGGCAGCCCTAGGAGATGGTGTGGTGGGTAGGTAGGAGATGATGGTTTGGACAGCCTAGGAGATGGTGTGGTGGGTAGGTAGAGATGATGGTTTGGGCAGCCCTAGGAGATGGTGTGGTGGGTAGGTAGGAGATGATGGTTTGGGCAGCCCTAGGAGATGGTGTGGTGGGTGGGTAGGGAGATGGTTTGGACAGCCCTAGGAGATGGTGTGGGTGGTGAGATGGTTTGGGCCCTAGGATGGTGTGGTGGGTGGGTAGGAGATGATGGTGGCCCTGAGATGGTGTGGTGGGTGGGTAGGGAGATGATGGTTTGGGCAGCCCTAGGAGATAGTGTGGTGGGTAGGAGATGATGGTGTGATCAGCCCTAGGAGAGAGTTAACATATTTTTTTTAAAGAAGATTAAGTACAGTCGGTAATAAATGCATCACACACACACACACACACCTCTGACAGGGAGGGAAGGCGACGACAGGTGAGTGCCTGGAGTGACACCGCCGTCAGAAGCACCGGTTAAATTAGTCACCTGCTTGAAGATGGTTCCTACCTGTAATTTGTCCCGATTGGTTTTTAAAGGTGGTTAAAGGTGACCCAGTGGTGCTTTATAACGGGGTCAAGGTTAATGGAGTCATGGTTAATATAGTAAAGACGCGCTGTATATATATGGTCAATGTGGTGGGTGATATAACTAAAAGGCAAAGACGGGGTAAATAATGGCTAATTATTTATATAATATACACACATCTGGGGGTTAAAGTTAATGATTTATATAATATACACACATCTGGGGGTTAAAGTTAATGATTTATATAATATACACACATCTGGGGGTTAAAGTTAATGATTTATATAATATACACACATCTGGGGGTTAAAGTTAATGATTTATATAATATACACACATCTGGGGTTAAAGTTAATTATTTATATAATATATACACACATCTGGGGGTTAAGTTAATGATTTATATAATATACACACATCTGGGGGTTAAAGTTAATGATTTATATAATATACACACATCTGGGGGTTAAAGTTAATGATTTATATAATATACACACATCTGGGGGTTAAAGTTAATGATTTATATAATATACACACATCTGGGGGTTAAAGTTAATGATTTATATAATATACACACATCTGGGGGTTAAAGTTAATGATTTATATAATATACACACATCTGGGGGTTAAAGTTAATGATTTATATAACAATCTCTAAAAATCAAATAATGTTTATAAATGAATGGAGTGAAAAATAACTCTATCAGTTCCATAATCTCTCACAGCTAAACAATAAAACGATCAGAGGAACTAATTTCTATCTGTCAGTCACTTTAAATGGATAAACAGATCGAGTTTTCAAATACATTAGACTACAACTAACAATAAATTAATAACACACACACACACACACACACACACACACACACACAGGGGGGTGGGTGGGTATCAATATTTATTTTACGTGGAATTGAGAGCCACCGTTTAGAAGTAAGTCAGGTGTGTGTGGCATTGACCAAATAATTCAGTGTATGTTGATTATTGTATTTATATTGGATAGAGGGGAGGGGGGGGAGGGTAGGAGTATATTGGGTTAGGTTAGGTTAGTACGTTTGGTTAGGTTAGGTTACTACGTTTGGTTAGGTTAGGTTAGTACGTTTGGTTAGGTTAAGTTTAGTACGTTTGGTTAGGTTGAGTTAGTACGTTTGGTTAGGTTAGGTTAGTACGTTTGGTTAGGTTAGGTTAGTACGTTTGGTTAGGTTAGTACGTTTGGTTGGGTTAGGTTAGTACGTTTGGTTAGGTTAGGTTAGTACGTTTGGTTGGGTTAGGTTAGTACGTTTGGTTAGGTTAGTACGTTTGGGGTTGGTTAATTAAAGGCTAGACAATGCTAGGCTAGGTTATTGTGATATCCTTACCCCCCCACCTTCTTCTTCCCTGCCTATCCCATCCTCTTCTTCTTTATACTGTTCATTGAACTCAAGTCTTTTTTTTTCTTTTTCCTCATTTCATTTGGTTCTTCCTCCTCCTTCTCTCACCCCCCACTCTTCTTCCTTCTTTCTTTATTCCTACTTCTTCTTCTCCTCTTCATCTTCTCTCCCTCTCCTTCCTCCTCCTCCTCTTCTTCTCCTCTTCCCTCATCTTCCACCCTCCTCCTCCCTCTTCCTCTTCCTCCTCCTCCTCCTCCTCCTACAAGCAACCAACCTTGTAACTTGAAGACCAACCTGACGTAATAAACCGGGTCCTTCACTTGACTTAAACCTTAAACCTTACGACCCGTTCACCCAACCTCGTCCTCAAAAGTTCAATGGTTCAGTTTTATCCCTTTGTGGAAATGTCAGAACTCAGAACTTATTTAACGGGTTCATTTTAGGTTCCTCCCTCAGAGGTTCTCAATACTTCTAAGTGGGGGGTGGAGAGTGGAGAGACAGGTGAACTTGTGAACTTGTTGAGTCTTGTTGTGTAGTATTTAATGTTCTTATTTGTATATCTAATTACGGGGAAATGTTCAAAATAATGTTCATCACTATTTTTGAACTTTTGTATTTTTTAATAACTGTGTAAGTAATGGGTTTAGAGCAGGCGTTACACACACACACACACACACACACACACACACACACACACACACACACACACACACACACACACACACACACACACACAGAACTTTAAATACGTGAAATTACATATAATAATCACCTCTTAGCGTCGATGTTGTTGTTGTTGTCGTGTCCTCGTGGTCGCTTTTGTCTCGTGTGTGTGGGGTTTTTCTTCAACAAAGGCACAAAAACCAAGGCCAAGTTGGTGTGTGTCTCCCACAACTCAGGGGATTTTTTTTTTTACTTGAAATTTTGATGGAAAAGTTGGTGAATGATTTGTCAACCTGTGGCCTTCAAGTTCTCTCTCTCTCTCTCTCTCTCTCTCTCTCTCTCTCTCTCTCTCTCTCTCTCTCTCTCTCTCGATATTCCCTTCTCTTTTCCCTTCCTTCCTTCCTTCCTTCCTTCCTTCCTTCCTCTTTACTCTCCTTCCCTTCCTCAACCTTCCCTTTCCATCTCTTCCTCTCTACCTTCCATCCTTCTCTCCCTCCTTCCCTTCCTCCTCTCCTACTCCTCTTCCTACTTCCCTTTCTCCCTCCTCCCCTCCTTCCCTCTCCTCTTCCCCCCCCCTAATGTTATCCATCTATTACAGGTAAAATATATAAATCGTTCACATGTTTTAATGACTCAAGGGTGGTCGACATTAACTAGGCATTTACCAAGGGACTTTAACCATTAACACCACCAGTTATTATACCCCACGGTGAAGGACGGTGGTAGGAGAGGGGGGGATCAGTAATTACTCTGTGTTTGTTTGTGTGCGTGTTTGTGTGCGTGTTTGTGTGCGTGTGATCAAAACAAAGTAACTATGGAAGGTTTTTTGTTGTGACGATGGACGACGTGAAGGATGATGATTGTTGTAGTAGTAGTAGTAGTAGTAGTAGTGGTAGTAGTAGTAGTAGTAATAGTAGTGGTGGTAGTAGTAGTAGTAGTAATAACATTGGTAATTTATATCTTATATCTTTAGTGAGCGTCTGAGTCACATTTTGTCTCACCATCTCATCACCATTGTACCATCCTTGTACCACCATCTTATCACCATTGTACCATCCTTGTACCACCATCTTATCACCATTGTTATCCCTTACCACCATCTTATCACCATTGTACCATCCTTGTACCACCATCTTATCACCATTGTACCATCCTTGTACCACCATCTTATCTTGTACCATCCTTGTACCACCATCTTATCACCATTGTACCATCCTTGTACCACCATCTCATCACCATTGTACCATCCTTGCACCATCTTATCACCATTGTACCATCATTGCACCACCATCTCATCACCATTGTACCATCCTTGTACCACCATCTTATCACCATTGTACCATCCTTGTACCACCATCTTATCACCATTGTACCATCCTTGTACCACCATCTTATCACCATTGTACCATCCTTGTACCACCATCTCATCACCATTGTACCCATCCTTGTACCACCATCTAATCACCATTATCATCCTTGTACCACCATCTAATCACCATTGTACCATCCTTGTACCACCATCTTATCACCATTGTACCATCCTTGTACCACCATCTTATCACCATTGTACCATCCTTGTACCACCATCTTATCACCATTGTACCATCCTTGTACCACCATCTCATCACCATTGTACCATCCTTGTACCACCATCTCATCACCATTGTACCATCCTTGTACTACCATCTAATCACCATTGTACCATGTACCACCTCTTATCACCATTGTACCATCCTTGTACCACCATCTTATCACCATTGTACCATCCTTGTACCACCATCTTATCACCATTGTACCATCCTTGTACCACCATCTCATCACCATTGTACCATCCTTGTACCACCATCTAATCACCATTGTATCATCCTTGTACCACCATCTAATCACCATTGTACCATCCTTGTACCACCATCTTATCACCATTGTACCATCCTTGTACCACCATCATCACCATTGTACCATCCTTGTACCACCATCTCATCACCATTGTACCATCCTTGTACCACCATCTAATCACCATTGTATCATCCTTGTACCACCATCTAATCACCATTGTACCATCCTTGTACCACCATCTTATCACCATTGTACCATCCTTGTACCACCATCTCATCACCATTGTACCATCCTTGACCACCATCTAATCACCATTGTATCATCCTTGTACCACCATCTAATCACCATTGTACCATCCTTGTACCACCATCTTATCACCATTGTACCATCCTTGTACCACCATCTTATCACCATTGTACCATCCTTGTACCACCATCTTATCACCATTGTACCATCCTTGTACCACCATTATACCATCATTATACCACTGATACTAACACTGTCTCTTGTCTCTCCCCAGGTGAGTGACGTCATCATACCTGTATTACCTGGGCTGGTCTGCACACCTGTTTCTCACCTGGGCTGGTCTGTACACACCTGTTTCTCATCTGGGCTGGTCTGTACACACCTGTTTGTCACCTGGGCTGGTCTGTACACACCTGTTCTCACCTGGGCTGGTCTGTACCACCTGTTTCTCACCTGGGCTGGTCTGTACACACCTGTTTCTCATCTAGGCTGGTCTGTACACACCTGTTTCTCACCTGGGCTGGTCTGTACACACCTGTTTCTCATCTAGGCTGGTCTGCACCTGTTTCTCACCTGGGCTGGTCTGTACACACCTGTTTCTCATCTGGGCTGGTCTGTACACACCTGTTTGTCACCTGGGCTGGTCTGTACACACCTGTTTCTCACCTGGGCTGGTCTGTACACACCTGTTTCTCACCTGGGCTGGTCTGTACACACCTGTTTCTCATCTAGGCTGGTCTGTACACCTGTTTCTCACCTAGGCTGGTCTGTACACACCTGTTTCTCATCTGGGCTGGTCTGTACACACCTGTTTCTCATCTAGGCTGGTCTGTACACACCTGTTTCCTCACCCTAGGCTGGTCTGTACACACCTGTTTCTCATCTGGGCTGGTCTGCACACCTGTTTCTCACCTGGGCTGGTCTGCCACCTGTTTCTCATCTAGGCTGGTCTGTACACACCTGTTTCTCACCTAGGCTGGTCTGTACACACCTGTTTCTCATCTGGGCTGGTCTGTACACACCTGTTTCTCACCTGGGCTGGTCTTTTTTTTATTGGGCACTCCCCTACATCCTTGTGTAAGTGAAGCGCAGAAGCGTTTCAGTGCCCAACAGGGAAGCATGCAGTTCATGCTTGCTATGTCTCATGAGTTAGGGCGTAGAAGCCTGAAGAGTCAAGGGCATAGAAGACTGAAGTCAGTGGTTTATGCCATCAAGTTATTGGAGCTCAACAACTCCTGAATGCAAATTCGCAACTTTCGACTTACAACAGGTACCTACTTTACTGCTAGGTGAACAGGGACTAATGGGGGCTAGAGTAAGTCAAACAACTTCCACCGGCCGGGAATCAGACCCTGGCATCTCGCATGCGAGGCAAGACAGTACCCTTCTACCACCGGTCCCCCCTGCGCTGGTCTGTACACACCTGTTTCTCACCTGGGCTGGTCTGTACACACCTGTTTCTCACCTGGGCTGGTCTGTACCTGTTTCTCACACCGGGCTGGTCTGTACCTGTTTCTCACCTGGGCTGGTCTGTACATACTGTTTCTCACCTGGGCTGGTCTGTACACCTGTTTCTCACCTGGGCTGGTCTGTACACACCTGTTTCTCACCTGGGCTGGTCTGTACACCTGTTTCTCCTGGGCTGGTCTGTACACACCTGTTTCTCACCTGGGCTGGTCTGTACACACCTGTTTCTCACCTGGGCTGGTCTGTACACACCTGTTTCTCACCTGGGCTGGTCTGTACATACCTGTTTCTCACCTGGGCTGGTTTGTACACACCTGTTTCTCACCTGGGCTGGTCTGTACATACCTGTTTCTCACCTGGGCTGGTCTGTACACACCTGTTTCTCACCTGGGCTGGTCTGTACACACCTGTTTCTCACCTGGGCTGGTCTGTACACACCTGTTTCTCATCTGGCTGGTCTGTACACACCTGTTTCTCACCTGTGCAGTAGAAATTATTTTTCTTATGTAATATTTCGTAACAATGTCCTTAATGATGAGCAACTACAGGCCTCTGAAACAAGGGATCACCTGAAGATTACACACCCTAGCTTAAATCACCTTTCTAACACTACCTGGGGTTAAGTTAAGTTAGTATTAGGCTATTTAATCATCTGGGGGAAATAACTTGAGGTGATTAATCTTCAGGTAAACTTTTTTGCATGTATGTATGTATATGTATGTATGTATGTATGTATGTATGTATGTATGTATGTATGTATGTATGTATGTATGTATGTATGTATGTATGTATGTATGTATGTATGTATGTATGTATGTATGTATGTATGTATGTATGTATGTATGTATGTATGTATGTATGTATGTATGACAGAATAATATACTATTTAAGAAAAAGCCACCACTGCCCAATAATACTACATCGGTCTACAACAAAAAGATTTCACGTGTACAGTTCGGGTGAGAGGCACAAATCCAGCTTTTATAAAACCATTAATATTGCTTGTTGTTGACGAGCGTGTACTGGTCGAGCCTGAGTGTGCTTGTGGCGGGTGCTTGTCATGGGGTGTGTGGTAGTGAGTGCTTGTGGTGAGGTGTGTGGTGGAGAATGCTTGTGGTGAGGTCTCTGGTGGGGAGTGCTTGTGGTGGTGTGTGTGTGAGTGCTTGTTGTGAGGTCTCTGGTGGAGTGCTTGTGATAAGGGTGTGTGGTAGTGAGTGCTTGGTAAGGGGTGTGTGGTGGTGAGTGCTTGTTGTGAGGTCTCTGGTGGTGAGTGCTTGTGGTGAGGTCTCTGGTGGTGAGTGCTTGTGGTGAGGGTCTCTGGTGGTGATGCTTGTGGTGAGGTCTCTGGTGGTGAGTGCTTGTGGTGAGGTCTCTGGTGGTGAGTGCTTGTGGTGGTCTCTGGTGGTGAGTGCTTGTGGTGAGGTCTCTGGTGGTGAGTGCTTGTGGTGAGGTCTCTGGTGGTGAGTGCTTGTGGTGAGGTCTCTGGTGGTGAGTGCTTGTGGTGAGGTCTCTGGTGGGGAGTGCTGTGGTGAGGGTGTGTGTGGTGAGTGCTGTGGTGAGGTCTCTGGTGGTGAGTACTGGTGAGGGTCTTGGTGAGAGTGCTTGTGGTGAGGTCTCTGGTGGTGAGTGCTTGTTGTGAGGTCTCTGGTGGTGAGTGCTTGTGGTGAGGTCTCTGGTGGTGAGTGCTTGTGGTGAGGGTCTCTGGTGGTGAGTGCTGTTGTGAGGGTCTCTGGTGGTGAGGTGCTGTGGTGAGGTCTCTGGTGGTGAGTGCTTGTGGTGAGGTCTCTGGTGGTGAGTGCTTAGGTGAGGGTCTCTGGTGCTTGTGGTGAGGGTCTCTGGTGGTGAGTGCTTGTGGTGAGGTCTCTGGTGGGGAGTGCTTGTGGTGGGGTCTCTGGTGGTGAGTGCTTGGTGAGGGTCTCTGGTGGGGAGTGCTTGTGGTGAGGGTGTGTGGTGGGGAGTGCTTGTGGTGAGGGTGTGTGGTGGTGAGTGCTTGTGGTGAGGGTCTCTGGTGGTGAGTGCTTGTGGTGGGGTCTCTGGTGGTGAGTGCTTGTGGTGAGGGTGTGTGGTGGTGAGTGCTTGTGGTGAGGGTCTCTGGTGGTGAGTGCTTGTGGTGAGGGTGTGTGGTGGTGAGTGCTTGTTGTGAGGTCTCTGGTGGTGAGTGCTTGTTGTGAGGGTCTCTGGTGGTGAGTGCTTGTGGTGAGGGTCTCTGGTGGTGAGTGCTTGTGGTGAGGTCTCTGGTGGTGAGTGCTTGTGGTGAGGGTCTCTGGTGGTGAGTGCTTGTGGTGAGGGTCTCTGGTGGTGAGTGCTTGTGGTGAGGGTCTCTGGTGGGGGTCTTGTGGTGAGGGTGTGTGGTGGTGAGTGCTTGTGGTGAGGGTCTCTGGTGGTGAGTGCTTGTGGTGAGGGTGTGTGGTGGTGAGTGCTTGTGGTGAGGGTGTGTGGTGGTGAGTGCTTGCGGTGAGGTCTCTGGTGGTGAGTGCTTGTGGTGAGGGTGTGTGATGGTGAGTGCTTGTGGTGAGGTCTCTGGTGGTGAGTGCTTGTGGTGAGGGTCTCGTGGTGGTCTGTGGTGAGGGTCTCTGGTGGGGTGCTTGTGGTGAGGGTGTGTGGTGGGGAGTGCTTGTGGTGAGGGTGTGGTGGTGAGTGCTTGTGGTGAGGGTCTCTGGTGGTGAGTGCTTGTGGTGAGGGTGTGTGGTGGTGAGTGCTTGTTGTGAGGGTCTCTGGTGGTGAGTGCTTGTTGTGAGGTCTCTGGTGGTGAGTGCTTGTGGTGAGGGTCTCTGGTGGTGAGTGCTTGTGGTGAGGGTCTCTGGTGGTGAGTGCTTGTGGTGAGGTCTCTGGTGGTGAGTGCTTGTGGTGAGGGTCTCTGGTGGTGAGTGCTTGTGGTGAGGGTCTCTGGTGGGGAGTGCTTGTGGTACAGGTCTCTGGTGGGGAGTGCTTGTGGTGAGGTCTCTGGTGGTGAGTGCTTGTGGTGGGGTCTCTGGTGGTGAGTGCTTGTGGTGGGGTCTCTGGTGGTGAGTGCTTGTGGTGAGGGTCTCTGGTGGTGAGTGCTTGTGGTGAGGGTCTCTGGTGGGGAGTGCTTGTGGTGAGGGTGTGTGGTGGGGAGTGCTTGTGGTGAGGGTGTGTGGTGGGGAGTGCTTGTGGTGAGGGTGTGTGGTGGGGGTGCTTGTGTGGTGAGGGGTGTGTGGTGGGGAGTGCTTGTGGTGAGGTCTCTGGTGGGGAGTGCTTGTGGTGAGGGTGTGTGGTGGGGTGCTTGTGGTGGGGTGTGTGGTGGGGTGTGTGGTGAGGGTGTGTGGTAGTGAGTGCTGTGGTGAGGGTGTGTGGTGGGGAGTGTGTGGTGGGGTCTCTGGTGGTGAGTGCTTGTTGTGGGGTCTCTGGTGGGAGTGCTTGTGGTGAGGTGTGTGGTGGGGAGTGCTTGTGGTGAGGGGTGTGTGGTGGGAGTGCTTGTGGTGAGGGTCTCTGGTGGTGAGTGCTTGTGGTGAGAATTTGTTGTGGTTGGTGCTTGTAATGAGGGGGTGGTACTTGTGGTGGTAGGTTAGGTTAGGCTAGGATTAAATTAGGTTAGATTAGGTTTATTGTAGACTGGGATAGAACAGGTTGGGACAAGTTAGAGTAGATTAGGTTAGGTTAGGTTAGGTTAGGTTAGGTTAGGTTAGGTTAGGAGAAATTAGGATTAAGTTAGGCTATATCTCCCATATACATAAACAAACTAAGAAACAAACAGTAAACAAAACAGTAGTCAATAAAACACAGACCCAACACCAATGCTCTCAGAGTATATCATTTGACTGTAAACAATAGCAATATTTTATCACAACCAGTAAAAAAAATACGACACAATCCCTTAATAAGTATAATGTAAGCTGTTCCACAACACGCCACGCCCATGTTAAATTCCGGTCACAAAATAAATAAACAGAGACTAAAACACATGAGGATATATATATATACCTCAGGGGTTGTGTGTGTGTGTGTGTGTGTGTGTGTGTGTGTGTGTGTGTGTGTGTGTGTGTGTGTGTGTGTGTGTGTGTGTGTGTGTGTGTGTGTGTGTGTGTGTGTGTGTGTGTGTGTGTGTGTGTGTGTGTGTGTGTGTGTGTGTGTGTGTGTGTGTGTGTGTGTGTGTGTGTGTGTGTGTGTGTGTGTGTGTGTGTGTGTGTGTGTGTGTGTGTGTGTGTGTGTGTGTGTGTGTGTGTGTGTGTGTGTGTGTGTGTGTGTGTGTGTGTGTGTGTGTGTGTGTGTGTGTGTGTGTGTGTGTGTGTGTGTGTGTGTGTGTGTGTGTGTGTGTGTGTGTGTGTGTGTGTGTGTGTGTGTGTGTGTGTGTGTGTGTGTGTGTGTGTGTGTGTGTGTGTGTGTGTGTGTGTGTGTGTGTGTGTGTGTGTGTGTGTGTGTGTGTGTGTGTGTGTGTGTGTGTGTGTGTGTGTGTGTGTGTGTGTGTGTGTGTGTGTGTGTGTGTGTGTGTGTGTGTGTGTGTGTGTGTGTGTGTGTGTGTGTGTGTGTGTGTGTGTGTGTGTGTGTGTGTGTGTGTGTGTGTGTGTGTGTGTGTGTGTGTGTGTGTGTGTGTGTGTGTGTGTGTGTGTGGTGTGTGTGTGGGGTGTGTGTGTGTGTGTGTGTGTGTGTGTGTGTGTGTGGGTGTGTGTGTGTGTGTGTGTGTGTGTGTGTGTGTGTGTGTGTGTGTGTGTGTGTGTGTGTGTGTGTGTGTGTGTGTGTGTGTGTGTGTGTGTGTGTGTGTGTGTGTGTGTGTGTGTGTCAAACGACTGATAAACAAAGCTATTTCAAAAGTATAAGAAACACCTAACTCAACCTATACATAGTTTCACCCCATATCTGGCTTAAATCTCCATACTTACAAACTTACACATACTTACTACCGTGTGTGTATCTATTATATACAACTAAACCTATAAAGAATTGTTATAAGGAAGTCAATATTCACAACTATATTATAAGTGTCAAATATAACCTGTTGGCTTCATATAGTGCCAGATAATTACGTTGGCCTATCACCTCGCGCAAGCACCTATCATCCGTTAATACCTTTCTATATTTATACCTGCAGGTTCTGATAGTGATAATTTTTAAAGGGACATGAATTATTACCATTTTAAACCAAATAAGAATCACTAAATCACGATAGAATATACAAAAATAATGGAAATGTTGTATTGATAACTCACCCGCTAGTCACTTGTTTCTACTAGAGTTGTAATAGTGTCAGAAGCGATTGGAATAAACAAAATTATATAAGAAAATAAACGTTGAAATGTACTTTAATTAACGACAGATTTACTTCATCTCGATAAAACTTCTCTTCATGTAGAAAATAAACCACCGAAAAGGTTTAACCCCACTAAGTTCTATAATTCAGCAGCAGGTTTTATGTCAGTTTAGGCGAAGGGACTTTTTTTTAACACGACTAAATAGCGAGAAAAATATATATATAGAGAGAAAAAAACAGAAAAGGATAAAGAAAACCGGAAAAAGAAAGAGATAGAAAGTATAGTATAGTATATAGTATATTCTCAACATAGTAAACAGAAAATATGACAAATGGCGGGAATTCTCTTAATAATTTAGGTACAGTGACAGTCTTTGAGAACTAATGATTACGAATTACAGTAATTGAAGTATAGGGGTAAATGGGTAAATGGGTAAATTGTGTTTAATGTACACTACCACTACAACCTTCTCGGACGCTATAAATACTTATGTAATCTGAGAAATGAAAGAAGAATCTGAAACCATTCCGAGGTGTTGGAAGAGTTTGGGGTAATTGTTTATATGAAGGAAATGGGTAGGCAATAGGTAAATAGTGATGTATTTTAGTGGCAGCATTTATGACCTAGAGCGAAATAGGCAAGAAGAGAGGAAATAGGTAACAGCGAAATAGGAAAAAGAGAGGAAATTGGTAAGTAATTATGTATTTTGGTGACAACTTTAATGACCCAGGACGAAATAGGTAGATGTTGTAGTGTCTCACAATACAGTAGGTATAAATGGGTTAATTCTGGTGTATCTTATGGGTCATTGGTTCAGAAATGGGCTTAATAGGGTTGACAGTTTAATATCAACATGTCAATAGGTTGAAATAGGCACATCAAGGTCGTGTCAGGTGCAAAATAGACAGCCAACAGGTGTAATAGGCACAATAATAAGGTAACATCAACACCAACCAATTACAGGTGTTTTATAATGACGTGTCAACATTAGAAAAGCAATTTATATATCAAAGAACACCTGTACTGCACGTTAAGACCCCCGCTCCTTGCTTAAACTAATTGCCCCCTGATTGCCCCTTTAGGAAGGTCATCTTACTGTGCCATTTAAACGCTATTAACAACACTGCTACTTTATGATTCTTTGTAATGACTCAAGAACCCACAAGCAAATATTTAATGTAGCAGTCGAGGTAATGGTGTAAATTAGAGACCAGCGCCTCAAGGTTCTGATATAAATGGTGTGTGTGTGTGTGTGTGTGTGTGTGTGTGTGTGTGTTTTCTTTACTTAGCTGTGTGATATATATACAGTATACCTTTGTTTGTACATACATATAAAGCTTTAGGGAGTTTATTTATATACTGTGTAGTTTTGTGTATGTTCTTGGAAAGCTTAATAATAAAAGTATCTTCCTGGAAAAGTAGATCGTTGAAGTGTAAATTCCTAGGAAAAAAACAGAAAAAATTAATAGTTTTGTTTGGAGTTATATTACCTTAGGGAGATTAATAAGAAATTCCTGGTGATAATCTCCTTGGTGAATATAGATTTTTTAATAGGAAAATCCAAGAAAGTGATAAATAGTTTTGTTTGGATCTTAATATATTTTCCTACTTTGCCCTCTGCCGTGCCAAGGAAAATAAAATTAGTACTTGTTTGATTTGAGGAGATTTTCTTACTCATTGCCGTGCTAAGGAAGGAAAAAAATAGTCGTGTTTTTATTTTCATATTTTGTTTTCCTATTTTGTTTTCCGGGGAGGGTATATGACGAAGGCAGATTATATTCAAAGATTACCCTCAACCATATTTATTTCTTGTCGTGGCTAAACAGTGGAAGAATTGATTGAGTTGAGATATTAGCAGTGCAATTTTGTCCACCATTTTTACCCTCGTGATGTGTGTGTGTGTGTGTGTGTGTGTGTGTGTGTGTGTGTGTGTGTGTGTGTGTTAATCTGTATGGAGTAATATATTAAGAATAGTGTAGGAGTCAGTAGTGTGCCCTGAGGAACCCCCCAAACAAAGCCTACTAATGAAAACAAACCCCATTTATCACTTGATCTATGACAGTATTAAGTCTTCATAAATTAAGTAGTATTGTAATTATTTAAAAGAGTAATGTGTGGGGTCGTAGTGAAGATAACGTTACATCTCGTTTTCTATAGGATATGTTATCTTAGGTATGGGAGAGGGGAGGGGGGACTATGAGGGTGTTGTTAGAAAATGGGTGATGGGCTCTAGGTACAGTAAACAAGGCTTTGGGCCCCGTGTGTGTGTGTGTGTGTCGAGGTGTAGGTGTTTGTGTGTTTATGTTGAGGGGGGGGGGAGAGGTAGGGGCGTGTGTGTCAGGCAGGAGGCGTGTCATCCGCTGCTTGTCTGGGGATCTGACCAACACTCACTCTTAGAAAAATGCCCCCTGCTGGAAAAATGTTTACTGCTCTGAAAATGCTATGTCAACAAAATGGATAAAATGTTCATTCCCAGGGAAATGTTACACCCAGTGGGAAAAGACTGTGATTTATACAGAATATGGCGTCTATAATTTATGTATGGCGTCTATAGTTGATTATATGGCATCTATAGTTAACAATATGGCGTCTATAGTTGATATATGGCATCTATAGTTAACAATATGGCGTCTATAGTTGATATATGGCATCTATAGTTAACAATATGGCGTCTATAGTTTATGTATGTCGTCTATAGTTGATTATATGGCATCTATAGTTCATTATATGGCACCACGTTCCGGTATTTTGCTTCCATTAAATAAAATCCAACACAAACATTCAATATTTTGCTTTACGAGACAGAATATAATACCTTTATATTTCTGGGGGAGTTTTGGATTGCTCTCTGTATAGAACACTCGATGGGGCGTTACTGTATTTACCAAGGTGGTGGGTGATGGGCTCAGATCACTTGTATTTGTTGACCCTATTAAGTCATTATACTCGAGAGGTTTAAGTTATCGTACTCAAAGGATAAAGTCATTGTACTCAGGAGATTAAGCCCCCGTACTCAAGGGTTTAGTGCTTTACTTTTAAACATGTCCACCTTCAAACCACGTCTGGCAGCACTACCCTCCCCTGCCCATCCCCCTCCCCGCCATCTCCCTCCCCTTGGCATCCTCCCCTCCATCCCCATCCCCCTCTGTCCCCTCCCCCTTCCTCCCCCCTCCCACAGTAGAGCTGGCAGTATTAACACACCAGTAACCAGCCACCAGAAACAGTCAGTAGTTAGTTCCTCTTAGGAGTCTACCCAATTAATATCACTCCTTCCCTCCTCCTCCTCTCACCGTCTCTCCTCCTTCCTTCCCCCTCTTGTCCCCCCTTCCTCCCCTCCTCTCCCCTCACTTCCCTCCTCTCCCCCCCTCTGCTTCCCTCCCTCTCCCCAGCTTAATGCAGTTCAGGGAATCACCTAGAGATCCACCTCCAGGTTAGGTTAGGTTAGGTTTGGTTGTTAGGTTTAGGTTAGGTTAGGTTGATTGGGATTGGGTTAATCTTTGCTGGAGTACAGGATAAGCTAGGGTGTTTAATCTTCAGGTAGGATAAGATAGGGTGGTTAATCTTCAGGTAGGATAAGCTAGGGTGTTTAATCTTCAGGTAGGATAAGCTAGGGTGGTTAATCTTCAGGTAGGATAAGCTAGGGCGTTTAATCTTCAGGTAGGATAAGCTAGGGTGTTTAATCTTCAGGTAGGATAAGCTAGGGTGTTTAATCTTCAGGTAGGATAAGCTGGGGTGTTTAATCTTCAGGTAGGATACAATAGGTGTTTAATCTTCCAGGTAGGATAAGCTAGGGTGTTTAATCTTCAGGCGAAAGGATATTGGGGTGAATTAATGTTTGGTGAGATAAGCTAGGGTGTTTAATCTTCAGGTAGGATAAAGCTAGGTGTTTAATGCTAGGTAGGATGCATTAGGGTGTTTAATCTTCAGGTGGGGATAAGCTAGGGTGTTTCCCAATCTTCAGGTAGGGGATAAGCTAGGGTGTTTAATCTTCCAGGTAAGATGGCTGGAATTGGTTAATCTTCGGGTAGGATAAGCTAGGTGTTTTAATCTTCCAGGTAGGATAAACTAGGGTGTTTAATCTTCAGGTACAGGATAAGCTGGGAATTGTTTCATGTGGGGATAAGCTAGGGTGGTTAATCTTCCAGATGGATAAGCTAAATTGGTTGTCTTGGGTGGGATAAGCTAGGGTGTTTAATCTTCAGGTAGATAAGCTAGGGTGTTTAATCTTCAGGTAGGATAAGCTAGGGTGTTTAATCTTCAGGTAGGATAAGATAGGGTGGTTAATCTTCAGGTAGGATAAGCTAGGGTGTTTAATCTTCAGGTAGGATAAGCTAGGGTGGTTAATCTTCAGGTAGGATAAGCTAGGGCGTTTAATCTTCAGGTAGGATAAGCTAGGGCGTTTAATCTTCAGGTAGGATAAGCTAGGGTGTTTAATCTTCAGGTAGGATAAGCTAGGGTGTTTAATCTTCAGGTAGGATAAGCTAGGGCGTTTAATCTTCAGGTAGGATAAGCTAGGGTGTTTAATCTTCAGGTAGGATAAGCTAGGGTGTTTAATCTTCAGGTAGGATAAGCTAGGGTGTTTAATCTTCAGGTAGGATAAGATAGGGTGGTTAATCTTCAGGTAGGATAAGCTAGGGTGTTTAATCTTCAGGTAGGATAAGCTAGGGTGGTTAATCTTCAGGTAGGATAAGCTAGGGCGTTTAATCTTCAGGTAGGATAAGCTAGGGCGTTTAATCTTCAGGTAGGATAAGCTAGGGTGTTTAATCTTCAGGTAGGATAAGCTAGGGTGTTTAATCTTCAGGTAGGATAAGCTAGGGCGTTTAATCTTCAGGTAGGATAAGCTAGGGTGTTTAATCTTCAGGTAGGATAAGCTAGGGTGGTTAATCTTCAGGTAGGATAAGCTAGGGCGTTTAATCTTCAGGTAGGATAAGCTAGGGTGTTTAATCTTCAGGTAGGATAAGCTAGGGTGTTTAATCTTCAGGTAGGATAAGCTAAATTGGTTAATCTTCAGGTGGGATAAGCTGAATTGGTTAATCTTCAGGTACAGGATAAGCTAGGGTGTTTAATCTTCCAGGTAGGATAAGCTGGTGTTTTAATCTTCAGGTAGGATAAGCTAGGTGTTTAATCTTCGCCAGCAAGGATGGCTAGGGTGATTAATCTTCAGGTAGGATAAGCTAGGGTGTTTAATCTTCAGGTAGGATAAGCTAGGGTGTTTTAATCTTCAGGTAGGATAAGCTAGGGTGTTTAATCTTCAGGTAGGATAAGCTAGGGTGTTTAATCTTCAGGTAGGATAAGCTAGGGCGTTTAATCTTCAGGTAGGATAAGCTAGGGCGTTTAATCTTCAGGTAGGATAAGCTAGGGTGTTTAATCTTCAGGTAGGATAAGCTAGGGTGTTTAATCTTCAGGTAGGATAAGCTAGGGTGGTTAATCTTCTCTGGCTATCTCTTATCCCTCACTCGATAAAAACATCCCTCCGTCAGATCAGGAAGTAGGTACATTGGGATGACTCAACGAAGGAGAAAATGGAATATGTAAGGTTTGTGTTGTAGTTGAATGTTATTAATATCGGGTTATGTTGTGGTTCTTAAGAGATGTGGGATGTTGTTATACTTGTTGATACAGGACAATTACACACACACACACACATACACACACACACACACACACACACACACACACACACACACACACACACACACACACACACATAGAAAACACACACACACACACACACACACACACACACACACACACACACACACACACACACACATAAACACACACGCACACATCATCATTCCTTCTTACCATTAAAATCAAGAAAAATATCATGAAGGAGCCTCGTCGTCCATGCCTTCAAGTTTGTCCTAATTGAAGTGAGAGTATTTCTATAAGTTGTCATTATCGGACGAAACGGAGAACCCAAAATATTAGATTGGAAAATGGGCCTCCGTTTGGTCATATCAGGTAAAATGAATATTGAGGATTATAGTATTATTGTTATTGATAATATGTGTGTAATAATGTGTATGTATTCCTCTACGTCTTTTTTCTGCTTATTTTTGGTTGTATCATTTTATTTTATCTCTTTTAATTATCTTTTAATTCCCATCGCCGCGGCTGGGAAATGAGGCATAGCATTTTGTAAGTGATATTGTGTAGTTTGCTTGGTAGGTGGGAGGGTGGAGGGGTGAGGGAGACAGAGGGTGGAGGGAGTGAGAGGAAGGCTGGAGGGGAGGGAAGTTGGAAGAGGGAGGAAGGGAAGGGATGAGGGTGAAGTCGACCTACTGGAAAAGATTAGTTGCATCTTCTCTTCTGTGTGTGTGACTGTCTGACTGTCTGACTGTCTGACTGTCTGACTGTTTTGTTATATCCTTTCTCCATCCTTACCTTACCTTACTGAGTCTCTGGGGGGAACTGAGTCTCTGGGGGAACTGAGTCTCTGGGGACTGGGCAGGTCTCTGGGGGAACTGATTCTCTGGGGGAACTGATTCTCTGGGGGAACTGAGGTCTCTGGGGGTGGAGTGCTGGGGGGGAACTGCAGGGAGAAGCAGGAGGGAGGAGAAAGAGTAGGAGAGAATCAGCAATTCCTCTTGACAGATTACCTCCTGAAGGTACAGTGCACCCCCACCCCCTCCCTTACCCCTTACCCCTCCTCCACAAACAAAAACAAACCAAAAAAGTAACACACCCACACACACACACACACACACACACACACCCACACACACACACACACACATACACAAAGGTGGATGTCGCAGGTAAGTAAATTAAAGTTGAAGCTTAATAAATCTGTCTAGTTCAATGACTGAAGGACGCGTAATGCCGGGATACGTCTAGGACTCTCGGTGAAGTGTTTAGTCCTGGGGATCATATGGTGTTTGTATGTCTGGGGGGGGAGGGGGTGACACGGTGAGTCAACATAAACATTATAGAGAGATTAATTAGCACCAGGAAGCTTATTACAGGTGTGTGTACAGGTGTGTGTGTGTGTTATAGCAGACCCGTACACATGTGTCTATCAAAACAGTGGCCATCTTTAACACGTTTTATAGATTCACAGACAGACACACAGACAGAAATAAATTAATAGAGAAGAAAACAGACAGACACAGACAGAACAGACAGGAAAAACCCCGAGTAGTCCTTATGTTACGCAAGGGTCGAACACAATATGGCGGAGGAATTAGGAAAGAAAAGTAAAATAGCATTAGAGTCTTGGGTGGATGGAGGACATCTGGAAACGACCAAAAAACTGTGGAGGAGGTGGGGGGAGAGGTGGGGAGGGGGTGGGGAGAGAGGGGTGGGGGGGAGGTGGGGGAGAAAAGGTAAAGGTGGAAGAGAAGGAGAAAGGGGTGGTAGGGAAAGAGGAGAGAGGAAGGGGTGGGGGAGAGAGGGAAGTGCGGATGGGAAAAAAAGATGGGGAGGGAAGGGGTAGATGGGGAGAGAGGGTGGAGAATAGGTGGGTAGGGGAGGAATAAGGAGGCGGGGAGAAAGAGCTGGGGGAGGTGGTTAATGTGACAGTAAAGGGACAGAGTTGACAGGGGGGGATGTGTGGGAGGAAGAGGAAGAAGCGACACGGAAAGGTATACTGTCTCTCTCTCTCTCTCTCTCTCTCTCTCTCTCTCTCTCTCTCTCTCTCTCTCTCACACACATACACGGAGATAAAAAAATAACATGACACCAAAAGAAAATTCTTCTCGATTCTGCATTTTAAAATCCTCACGAACGAGAATTACGTCAACATGAGAACTATATACCTCACAATGTTGTTTATGGTCCCCGTCTTGTTGGCTTTACTTAAGTCAAATGAGCAACTGTATAAATAAAAAAAATAAAAAATTATCTCAATACCATTTTTAAGTCAATTTTGTACTGTTTTGAAATAATTACCATTTTTAATCTATTATTCTCGTGGTTTTATAATGCAAATACCGTATACCGCTAGGGAACAACATTAGCTTAACAATATAACCCCCTAATTTAGCTTAACGATTCTCATTTATTTCGCACTTAAGTAAATGGAACGATATAGAACACTGTATAAGAGAAGAAAAATACATTGTGTAGTTTAAGGTGAATTAAAAATGAAGTTAATGTTAGTAAGGTGAGTAAAAATGACCAGAAAAATATGGAGTTGCAGCCAATTAATTTTTTGCCTGAAAATCTTTAGATATGCAAATGAAGGTTGTGTGTGTGTGTGGGGGAGAGGAGGTTAAAACACGTGTTGAATATGAATCACAAGTTTGGTGTGTGTGTGTGTGTGTGTGTGTGTGTGCGTGCGTGTGGAAAATGATGTCTTAAAATGTAGCTTGTGGAAGTAAAGATCAACACCTTGCCAACTTAACTCACACACACACACACACCCACACACGCCCACACACACACACACACACACACCCACTTTTGACACATTATTAGTCTATCCAAGTCATAGCTCAGTACTGTTTGTATATTATTAGTTCTCTTTATTACTTCTATGTCATTATTATTATTATTAATTACATTTATTTGGTTTTATCTTATTTTTATTTTTTTTAGTTAGTTATTTTTGGTTAGTGTTTAGTTATGGTTAGGTCTTAAGTGGTGTGGTGTGAGGCGAGTCTCTCTCTCTCTCTCTCTCTCTCTCTCTCTCTCTCTCTCTCTCTCTCTCTCTCTCTCTCTCTCTCTCTCTCAATATAGGTAGTCGTCTGGTGGCATAGATAAGATAGAACAGGGGTCGTCACTGTACCGATACGACTTTCACCACACACACACACACCTGGGCTAAACTTTCTACCTAATTACCAGATTTTTGCACACCTGAGAGAATTGACCTGATCTATTGACCCTCTTATCACCTCATTATCCACACCTTAATTACCTGCCCCTACCTGCAAGTTCTCGATGATTATTAATAGTTTCAATTAGATGTTTTTTTTGTTTACCTGAGAAGAATTATTTTTTACCTTATTACGTAACAGATTGAGAAGGTTTGTGTATTATTCAGGTGTATAATTGGGTATAATTTTATGGTAATTATTTTAGTAATTATTGGAAGTTGTGGTTTGTTTGTTTGTTTGTTTTATTTTATATATGTTTTGTTCTTTAGTGAAGAGTTAGTTTGTAAGGGTTATATAGTGTGGGTTAAGTGAGATTACGGTGGTGGGGTGGTGGGGCGTGGTGATGAGGTGGTGGGGCGGTGGTGATGAGGTGGTGGGTGGGGTGATGAGGTGGTGGGTGGTGGTGGTGGTGAGGTGGTGGGTGGTGGTGGTGGTGGAGGTGGTGGGGGTGGTGGTGATGAGGGTGGTGGGGTGGTGGTGGGGTGTGGTGATGAGGTGGTGAGGTGGTGGTGATGAGGTGGTGGGGTGGTGGTGATGAGGTGGTGGTGGTGATGAGGTGGTGATGAGGTGGTGGGGTGGTGGTGATGAGGTGGTGGGGTGATGGTGATGAGGGTGGGGCGGTGGTGGTGGGGTGGTGGTGATGAAGTGGTGGGGTGGGGTGGTGGTGATGAGGGGGTGGGGTGGTGGTGATGAGGTGGTGGGTGGTGGTGATGAGGTGGTGGTGGTGGTGGTGATGAGGGTGGTGGGTGGTGATGAGGTGGTGGGTGGTGGTGAGAGGTGGTGGGCGGTGGTGATGAGGTGGTGGGTGGTGGGATGAGGTGGTGGTGGTGGTGGTGGTGATGAGGTGTGATGGAGGTAGGGTGGTGGTGATGAGGTGGTGGGACGGTGGTGATGAGGTGGTGGGGTGGTGGTGAGTGAGGTGGTGGGTGGTGGTGATGAGGTGGTGGGGTGGTGGTGATGAGGTGGTGGGTGGTGGATGAGGTGGTGGTAGTACTGGTCGTGAGGGATGGTGGTGGAGGAGATAGTGACTAATGAACAAATAGTAGTAGTAGTAGTAGCTATAGCGCAGGAGGGGGCGCCTCGAACTGGTTAACTACGTTACCGATAAGGGCAATGGTTTCAGTCTTAACAAACAAGAATTTACAGATGCCATTGCTCTAAGGTCATGGTTAGTAGATGGTTTGCCCTCCCAATGCGTGTGCTCTTCCTATGACGGCGATCACGCCATGGTGTGCAAGAAAGGTGGCTTCATATGCATGAGGCTTACGAAGTAAGGACCTACAGCAAATATGTTGAAGAAATTCCCGGGATGTCATGGTAGAACCGACCTCCTTCCTTTGGATGGTGAGATCTTCCAACATAGGACTTCAAACACATAACGAAGCTCATGTTGACGTCAGTGCTCGAGGATTCTGGACGCGAGGACAGCGAGCTTTCGACATCAGTATTTTTGATCCCATGGCCGCATGTCACCGTAACCTAGCTCTCGATGCTGCACAGGAGGAACGAGAACGACAAGAGAAGGGCATATGGGAGAGAATTCAAAATGTTGATCAAGGCAGCTTCACCCTCTAGTGTTCACAACCTCTGTGGGATGGGACCAAGTGCAAGATGTTTCTACGCCAGACTCGCGGAGGTGATCTCCGAACAGAAGCAGCAGCCCAGAAGTTATGTTACAGCCTGGATGAGATGTCGACTGTCTTTCTCTCCTTCGGTCGGCTTTGTCTGCCTCAGGGAACAGAGCTTTGCCCCTACTCCGACAACTGCTGCAGATATTGACTATGAGGCTACAGTCACTGAATGCCGCATAGATCTGCGGCTCAACTAATTTAACACAGATAGGATAGCTTATGTATTAGGATATTTAATATTAAGGTAATTAAATGGTGGCGAAGGTGTGGCTATTGGGAGGCTGGAGGCCATACTTTAAAAAAAAAAAAAAAAAAAAAAAGCAATAGTAGTAGTAGTAGTAGTAATAGTAGTAACAGCTGTAATAGTAATAGTGGTGGTACCTAACATTAATAGCCATATATACCTTAAGAATACTCTCTCATCACCCCACCATCACTCCCCACCATCACCCCCCCATCACCCCCACCATCACCCCCACCATCACCCCCCAGCCAAGGTCCAGGTCTCGTCGGCTACACCGTGACCTGAAATAATCTATCTCAGGTAATTCCATCCAGAGCGACTGAGAGTTTACATGGTAACTGGAGCTCACCTGGTGGTACTGTACCTACCTGTGAGCTATTAACACCTGTGTGACCCAGGGGTAAGGTACATGTTTTGTGATGAGGGGGAGGTGTTGGCTGGTGGTAGTGGTACTTGATGATCCACATGAATGCTCTCTCATAGTATTGTACTACTGTTGTCTCACCCATACCTCACTTTCTTTCTATAATCATCCCAGTAAGGCAGCTGAGAACGAACAGCTTCGATTAAACTAAAAAGAAACAGCTCCTCGGGGGCCAGGGGTCCTTCATACTCCTGTACAGTATATCATGTATTATACCCGCACTCTAGAAATTATATATTTGATTTCATCTGATGTTCAGTTCACAGTATCATTATTAATGTTGTCAGAAACTCAAGTGTTTATACGATGTGTATCGTTTAAGACCTTTTAGTGTCAGTATACACTGGGGCCCCTTGAGGGCGGGACCAGGGTAAACTGTCCTCTGGGGTCCTGCACAAGATTAACTAAAACAGAAAAGGTTCCTCCGCTCTAAATAATTATAGCTCCTTCATCTACCTGCCAGTTGGGTTTTGTTGTAGTATCAACTTCTGGGTACTGACGGAGGGGTTATGTCGTAGGTAAAATTTAAACATAATTGCTGTATTTTATCATTTTTTATCACATTTTCCTTTTAATTCCTGATACTCTATAAGTCTTGTCTGGTGAAGATTGTGGAGGAGGTATAGTATAGGATGATGGTGGAAGTAGTGACGTGTGGTGATGGTAGCTGGTGTGTATGACGTGTGTGATGGTGGTAGACGTGATGGTGGTGGTAGGATGTGGTGATGGTGGTGGGTAGGACGTGTGAGTGGTGATAGACGTGTGGTGATGGTGGTGATGGTAATGACTGGAGGGTGGGTGAGATGTGGTGATGGTGCGATGGTAGACGTGGATGGTATATACGTGCATGATGGTGGTGGTAGTGACGTGTGGTGATGGTGGTGGTGGTAGTGACGTTGAAGGTATCACTTGAACCAGGTCGTCTATAAAATATGTCTTCATGTTCATTGATTTAAGAGTGTAATGCTCTTTGTTGTTATTGTTATTATTCATTGGGGACTGGTATTATATAGGTTAACGTATTGAGGTCACTAAAAACTCAATACACACACTAAAAGAACTTCAACTTTATAATTTGTGTGTGTGTGTGTGTGTGTGTGTGTGTGTGTGTGTGTGTGTGTGTGTGTGTGTGTGTGTGTGTGTGTGTAATTAACTAACAAAACTATCAATAAAATCAATAAAACACGATTATGACCATGTTTATCTAAACCCTCACCCCACACCCCCACACCCTCCCCACCCCCACACCCTCCCCCCTCACCCCCACACCCCCACACCCTCCCCACACACACCCCACACCCCTCCCCACCCCACACCCCACACTGCCTCCTCACCCCCCACACCCCACACTCCCTCACCCCCACACCCCACACCTCACCCCCACACCCCACACCTCCCCCTCATCCACAACACCCCACACCCTCACCCCACACCCCACACCCCCACACCCCCCACCCCACACCCCACACCCCCCCCACCCCACACCCCACACCCCACCCCACACCCCACACCCCCAACCCCACACCCCCACACCCCTCCCCACCCCACACACCCCACACCCCTCACCCCCACACCCCACACCTCCCTCACACAACACCCCACACCCCCACACCCCACACCTCCTCACACCCCCACACTCCCCACCCCCACACCCCACACTCCCTCACCCCCACACCCCCACACCTCCCCACCCCACACCCCCACACTCCTCCTCACCCACAACACCCCACCCTCAACCCCTTATAAATTACAACCAATCACCATTACCTCCAAAAACACACCATACTGAAACCTACAACACCTCCCCTCCTAAACACTCCAATAAAAGATCCCGCCTCTAACATACACTCGCCATATTTCTTCCTTACACAGGTACAATATACACTAATCCCCCTCGTCAATGAGAAATACTACTAAAATAATCCCAGTGAGTTTAATGAGCAGTGGTAGGGGTGAGGAGAGGTAAGTGGGGGGTGGGATTTCGACAATTGCCATGGCGCTGTGATTGACTCTGGGTCTCAGCTGGTGAATCATTTGTCACTTGAGATTTTCCTGTGAAGAGACTTGCATGAATATAAATGAGGTGAGGCACTCGGCCCTTCCTCCTTTCCCCCCCCTTCCCTCCTTCCCCCTTCCTCCCTTTCCCCCACCTTTTCCCTTCCCCTTCTGGCCTTAAAGCCGTCTGTGAGAAGCCGCAGGAGGATGGTGATTGATGCTGTGTGTGTGTGTGTGTGTGTGTGTGTGTGTGTGTGTGTGTGTGTGTGTGTGTGTGTGTGTGTGTGTGTGTGTGTGTGTGTGTGGTCCTCCTCTCTCTCTCTCTCTCTCTCTCTCTCTCTCTCTCTCTCTCTCTCTCTGTGGTCATGACCTCCAGGTACATGGACAGGCTGGAGGGGAGAGAGACAAAGGAAGAAGAAGGGAGCAACAGGAAGAGGGAAGGAAAGAAAAGAAAACAGAAAAAACACATAAAGAAGATCAAGAGACGGAAAAAGGCAGAGGGAGGGAAGGAAGGAAGACACGGCAGGGGAAGGAAGGGGAGAAGGGTGGGGGATAAAAAAAGTGAGGGAGGAAAGGGAAAGAAGTAGAGAGGAAGGTAGGGAGGAGTGGAGAGAGGGAACGAAGGGAGGTATGAGGGAAAGGAGATAAGGAATAAGGGGTGGGGGAGGAGAGAGGGAGGGAGGGAACTTCTGCTTCATAACTCCCCCGCCCTAACAGCACCTGCACCTCACAACACCTGCACCCTCACAACACCTGCACCTCACAACACCTGCACCTCACCAACACCTGCACCTCACAACAATTCCAACTCACAACACCTGCCTCACAACACCTGCACCTCACAACACCTGCACCTCCACACCTCCGACTCACAACACCTCAAAATACAACACCTGCACCTCAGACACCTGCACCTCACAACACCTGTAACTCTCAAACCAGTCCTCACAACACCTGCACCTCCCACCCAACACCTGCCTCCTCACAACACCTGTAACTCTCAAACCAGTACCTCACAAGACCTGCCTCCCAACACCTGCCTCACAACACCTGTACTCTCAAAACCAGTACCTCACAAGACCTGCCCTCAACCCTGCCCTCACCACAACTCCGACTCACAACACCTCCGACTCACAACACCTCCGACTCACAACACCTAACACAACATCTTGCGTCACATAAAGAATCTTGTTAAATCAGAAGACTATCTGTGTGGGTAAAGGCCTCTGGGAAGCTCCTTGTACTTCATTAAGTTTGGCAGCTTACAGCGACTTGGTGCATTCTCCTCCCCCTCTCCACCCTACCCCCACCCCACCCCACCCACCCCCCACCCACCCCACCCACCCCACCCCCACCCCTACCCCACCCACCCCCACCCCACCATCTCCCCAACCCCCACCACCTCCCTCCTCCTCCCGTTGTTGTTTTTCGTACCCTCATGATTAAATAAATACTTTATTCACCAACACTTACGACGAATCGATAAGGTTGATGTCATTTCAATATCAGTTCACTGGCACTCTGGAGCACGACACTGTACACTGTCATGTAACATAACGCCGAGTAAATAATGGAAATCTGTTGACAAATATTAAAACGAATTGTAAATACTGAAATGACATTTGAGAGTTGGAAAAGTCGTGAAATTTTGTTGGCAATAACTGTGTCAATGCTGAAATTATAGTTTAAATTCTGGGGAGTTAATAACAGCAATGGTAATAAGTGTAAAAGTGTTTTAATACAAATTTTAAACCCTGAAATAAAAGTTTGAATACTGGGAAATTCACAACAACAATGGAAATAAGAACTATACATATGGTGGAATAATCTGTAAACGCTTAGAAATGTGTTTGTCTGACTTCATACTGGGTAATCATTACTACAAGTTTATTACTCTTATACAAAATAAAATTCCATGAAGAAATAACCCAATTGTAAAGTTTTTCAATACGCGAATAATTTGATTTTTGTGATGAAGTCTTGATTGAGGTGTGACGTCATATGTCAGTGTTCGTATAAGGGAGAATATTTTATTTTGGGATGTAAATATTAGTTGATGACTCATAGGGTTTAGATTCCATTTTTTTTTATTCTTCTATGATTCAGTCCCCCATGGTGAATTTTCCCCCATGGCTGATTAAACACCCCATACCTGTTCTTCTCGCAGTTTTAGCGTGCCATGGCTCGTCTCCCCATGATTTGGAAACCCATGTCGCGTTCCCTAAAATGATATATATAACCCATTACTTCTACCCCCCTCCTATGTTCCCCATCGCTAATTTAGATTCCCTGCCCCTTTGCCTTCCTTCCCTCCTCTTCCCCCTTCCCTTCCCCCTCCCCCATGGTCATAACCCCCCCATACCTCCGCCTCCATAAAACCCTCCCTCCCTCCCTCCCTCCCCTCCCATTGACCACAAGAACAAGTAATGTAATGAAGGTGTTCAGAGTTGTAGTACAAGTCACACTCCATCCTCTGTCCCATCCCAAGTGTGAGGGCGGTGGTGTTGGTGTTGTTTAGAAGATGTCAACTTCACCACGTCAATAAACATCGTCTGAAGGTAACCTTGCCAGCCCCAGAGAGGATTCACGGGAGGACTCTGGTGAGTGGTCTCTCTCTCTCTCTCTCTCTCTCTCTCTCTCTCTCTCTCTCTCTCTTTACCTCTTCTTTTTATTCTATCCTGATCTTCACCTTTGTCCCTACCTCCTTCCATCCCTCTGACCCCCACCATCACCCCCTCCATCTTCCCTCCCACGCGCCGTTTTTATACCGCTAGCTGTATCAATAAAAGCAAGTCCTCTCTTAATAAGTTATTGATTTATTCGACCGTGTGTACAGGCGCCGTAAGAACCAGAGTCCCTTCACCTCCTCCTAAGTCCACCTGGATCACACCTGAAGGGAAATTCCCCTTACTTGGTTAAAATATAAAGGGGAGGAATATATTTTCTATAGCAATTTATAACGAGGGGAAAAGACATGATCTGAGGGATGTTATGTAGGTGTTTTTGTTTTTCTTTCTTATTATGTCTTGTTATTTTAGTTAGTTTGTATTTACTTTTATAACGAGGGGAAAAGATACGATTTTTTTTTATGCCCCGTCATATATGGTTTGGGTATAGGCGGGGGTATGTTGCGTTCAGGTTTGTTTTGTGTGTTTGTATGATTATGTTCTCTGGTGTTGGGTCAAGAAAGGCTTCGTGAGTCTGAGTGTGTTGGTGGTGGTGGTGATGGTGGTGGAGGTGATGGTGATGGTGTTGTTGGTGGTGGTGGTGGTGGTGTTGGTGGTGAAGGTGGTGGTGGTGTTGGTGGTGGAGGTGATGGTGATGGTGGTGGTGGTGGTGAAGGTGATGGTGTTGGTGAAGGTGGTGGTGTGTTGGTGGTGATGATGGTGTTGGTGAAGGTGGTGGTGGTGTTGGTGGTGGAGGTGATGGTGGGTGGGTGGGGTGGTGAGGTGATGGTGTTGGTGGTGGTGGTGGTGGTGATGGTGTGGGGTGATGGTGATGGTGATGGTGGTGGTGAAGGTGGTGGTGGTGGTGGTTGGAGGTGATGGTGATGGTGGTGGTGGTGGTGGTGGTGGTGGTGAAGGTGGTGGTGGTGTTGGTGGTGGAGGTGATGGTGATGGTGGTGGTGGTGGTGGTGGTGAAGGTGGTGGTGGTGGGTGGTGGAGGTGATGGTGATGGTGGTGGTGATGGTGTTGGTGAGGTGGTGGTGGTGTTGGTGGTGGAGGTGATGGTGATGGTGATGGTGGTGGTGGGTGGTGGTGGTGGTGGTGGTGGAGTGATGGTGGTGGTGGTGGTGGTGGTGGTGAAGGTGGTGGTGGTGGTGGGTGGTGGTGGTGATGGTGATGGTGGTGGTGGTGGTGAAGGTGGTGGTGGTGTTGGTGGTGGGTGATGGTGATGGTGGTGGTGATGGTGGTGTGAAGGTGGTGGTGGTGTTGTTGGTGGTGGAGGTGATGATGGGTGAAGGTGGTGGTGGTGTTGGTGGTGGAGGTGATGGTTGGTGAAGGTGGTGATGGTGTTGGTGGTGGATGTTGTGGTGGTGGTGGTGGTGTTGGTGGTGGTGATGGTGTTGGTGAAGGTGTTGGTGGTGTTGGTGGTGGTGGTGATGGTGATGGTGGTGGTGGTGATGTTGGGTGGTGGTGATGGTGGTGGTGAAGGTGGTGGTGGTGTTGGTCGATGGTCAATATTGTATCTTTATTGTTTTAGTCATTATTTTACTCGCGTCATCACCCATACCTCCCCCCCCCCCCCCAACCCCCCATTTAGAATATTTGGTTGGTGGGTGACTATATTTTCTATGGTAAATTATCTTATTTTGTTCCCTGCCTTATTTATCTATTTCTTTCCTATTCATTCATTCATTCATCCATTCATTCATTCACTCTTTCATTCATTCATCCATAACTTCATTCACCCCCTCCATTCATTCACCCATCCATTCATTCACCCCCTCCATTCATTCACCCATCCATTCATTCACCCCCTCCATTCATTCACCCCCTCCATTCATTCACCCATCCATTCACCCACCCACCCATTCCTTCCCTCATTCATTTCACCGGAAGTAATAGTATCACCTTTATTCCCATATTAATTACATTTTATTTTCTACATCAACGTCGCAATGAAGTTTATAGTATAGTCAATATAATCTACCATAGGAGAGCTTGTGTACGTAATGTTGTATCGAGCGGTGGGTGAATTATGGGAGGTGTTCTGAGTTTTTTCTTTCGGGGTAACTAACTAGAATCGACCCTGTTGTTGTTGTTGTTGTTGTTGTTTACAGTGTTGGTGGTATAGCGTTAATAGTGATAGAATGTGGTAGTTATAGAGTAATGATAAGAATATTGATAGTAGTGATAATGATAATAACAGTAATAATAATAACAATAATGACAATAATAATAATAATAATAACAATAATAATAACAACAATAACAATAATATAAATAATAAAAACAACAACAATAATAATAACAATACTGATAATAACGATAATGAAAAGAAATAATGATAATAAAGTTAGGTGGCTCTCAGGTTAAGTCTCTAGGGTTAAGTCTAGTGGCTGAGTGGAAACAACACTCACCTCCCGTCCCAAGGGTCGATGGTTCACGCCTGAGTCACCCCCTGGTCCACCCAGCTGTGAAGAAGTGCCTAACTTTACAGATGGGGGGGGGGGTGGAGGGGAGGTGAACAAGGTGGGATAGGGGGATTGTTTTTAAGGGATTTTAGGGCCGAATATTTTTTTGTATTTAAGGGCATTTATGATTGAAGAGGGCTTGTATTTAAGGTGAAGGAGGATGAAATGGATGACGAGGAGGAGGAAGGTGAAGTGGATGACGAGGATGAGGAGGAGGAGGAAGATGAAATGGATGACGAGGAGGAGGAGGAAGTAGGTGAAGTGGATGACGAGGAGGAGGAGGAGGAAGGTGAAATGGATGACGAGGAGGAGGAGGAGGAGAAGCAAATGGATGACGAGGAGGAGGAGAATGGTGGAGGAGGAAGGTGAAATGGATGACAGCAGGAGGAGGAAAGGTGAAATATGGATAACAAGGGAGGATGAGGAAGATGGAAATGGATGACGAGGAGGAGGAGGCCCGTGAAGTGGATGACGGGAGGAGGAGGAAGGTGAAGTGGGTGACGACGAGGAGGAGGAGGAGGAAGGTGAAATGGATGACGGAGGAGGAGGAGGAGGAGGGAGGTTGAAATGGATGACAAGGAGGATGAGGAAGGTGAAATAGTGATAGATAGTGATTTAATGAATTATCTCCTGTCTGTCTGTCTGTCTGTCTGTCTGTCTGTCTGTCTGTCTGTCTGTCTGTCTGTCTGTCTATCTATCTGTTTATCTAATTTTGTCTCGCTTTTTTCTTTCCCTGTTAATACACACACACACACACACACACACACACACACACACACACACACACACACACGCACACACACATCCATCCTTCTCATCAAAATTCACCCCAATAGTAAGGCAACGACCCCCCCACCCCCCCTCCTCCCCCATAAAGTTCACTGACGAAGGAACCCAGTTATCTCAAGTTAGGATTCACTCCCAAAGAAATCCTACTCCCGAGGATGAAGGATGGTAGGGGTCCTTGGCGCCGCCCTTCAGGAGATGCAGTATCCGGGTCGCGTTAAGAGGTCCTACAATGGGCTAATCAAGAGGCGGCGGATCTCTCTGTCTGATAATTAGTTCGGGTAATGGTTTGACAAATTGAAATTCTGTGGTAGTCGAAGGCAAGACGAAAAGTGTGGGAAAGTGTTGTGACAAGAAGAGGTGGAGAGTGGAGGAAAGGTGTTACGAGGTGCAGGGGTTGTGGAGGAGGAGTGTGGGGGGGAGGTGTTGAGCTTACGAAGAGGAGGAGGAGTAATAGGAAGGAAGGAAGGAAGGAAGAAGAGAACAAAGAGAAATAGTGAATTAGGAAAACAATTACTGCTATCAAAGGGAAAGGCGAGGTGTTAGTAAGGGAAGGAGGAGGAAGAGAAGGAAAATGAGGTGTTTGACGAGGAGGAGGAGGAGAATGAAGTGTATGTGGGTGTATGAGACGTTATGAATGTATAGCGTATGTGCACAAAGGGATGTAGAGGTGTGTGTATATTTCTTATGACTGTGTGTGTGTGTATGTATGTATGTATGTATGTATGTATGTATGTATGTATGTATGAGAGATGACGTACAGCCCCCCCCCTTCCTTCCCATCAAAAATATACATCCATAAATCCTGTTGAGAGGTAGGGTGTATGAGAGACATAAGGGTGCATTTACACTCATTTACACCCCTCTTGAGTGTGTGTATGAGATGCCGGAAACACACTCACACTCGATTTTCCAAGCCAGCGGAGAGTGTGTGTTGATTAGGTTCAAGTCATTAGTGAGGAAGGTGCGTTGGTAAGCACATTTCTTTCGTCTTCCACTTGGGTTAAAAGGTATGTGTCGTGGGTAATGGTAATGCGATTTTAAGTCTGTCTGTCTGTCTGTCTGTCTGTCTGTCTGTCTGTCTGTCTGTCTGTCTGTCCTGTCTGTCTGTCTGTCTGTCTGTAAACACGAGGCTTTACTGGTGGGATAGCTGTAGATTAGTTTGACACCCTAGTTTAATTTACCCGATGATTAATTAACCACACCAAACGCTAACCTCTCCCAATGTAAACTAACTTGACCTAACCTAACCTAACCTACCCTGCCCCTACCCCTCACTTAACCTAACCTAACCTACCATACCTTAAACTAACCTAACCTTAACATAACCTAATTTACTCTACCTTAACCTGCCTTAACCTATCCTAACCCCTTCACTTACCGCTTGGATGATTAAATATATTCAGGTAAAATAAACTGGGTGCGTCTTAATCTTTCAGGTGATCCGCTTTACGTCTCACACACACACACACACACACACACACACACACACACACACACATACACACACACACACACACACACACACACACACACACAGCCATTGGGATTATTGATGAAAACAGTCGTGATATTGTCGACGTTACTTACCTATCTTCCCAACATGTTTTTTATTGGTTGTCGTCTTCCCCCTCCCCCTCACCCCCTCCTCCCCTCCCTCCCTCCCCTCCCCCCTCTCCTCCACCCCTCCCTCCCCTCCCCTCTCCTCATCCCTCCTCCCTCCCCCCTCCCCTCTCCTCCCACCTCCCTCCCCTCCCCCTCTCCTCACCCCTCCTCCCCTTCCCCTAAACCCTTCCCCAGTTAAAGCTGCGCCACCTCACGCCAGAACTACGAGTACCTATTGATAATCGATGTTCTAACACTCTTGAGAAGTCCCCCCCCCCACACACACTTACATACTCTACAGTCTCGCTAATGCCTAACCTAACCTAACCTAACCTAATTTAATGTAACCTAACCTAACCTAACCTAACCTAACCTAACTTAATGTAACCTAACCTAACTTAACTTAATGTAACCTAACCTAACTTAATGTAACCTAACCTAACCTAACCGAATATAATGTTAATTGACTTGACCTAACCTAACCCTTTCATTAAGTAATCTATCTCTCTATTTTCCTGTTTCTCTTCGTCTAATCGTCTATCTGTCTGTCTACCTATCTATCTATCATGTGTGTGTATGTATGTATGTATGTATGTATGTATGTATGTATGTATGTATGACACACACATATACAAACCCCGTATTATATCCTCTTCAACAATATACGAGTAGTCAGGTGTGATAGAATAACACATAAACGTTCTCTGCCTTCCTCATAAACGTTCTCTACCTTCCTCATAAACGTTCCCTACCTTCCTCATAAACGTTCCCTACCTTCCTAATATACGTTCTCTACCTTCCTTATAAACGTTCTCTACCTTCCTAATAAACGTTCCCTACCTTCCTAATAAACGTTCTCTACCTTCCTCATAAACGTTCTCTACCTTCCTCATAAACGTTCTCTACCTTCCTCATAAACGTTCTCTACCTTCCTCATAAACGTTCTCTACCTTCCTCATAAACGTTCTCTACCTTCCTCATAAACGTTTCCTACCTTCCTCATAAACGTCCCCTACCTTCCTCATAAACGTTCTCTACCTTCCTCATAAACGTTCCCTACCTTCCTAATAAACGTTCCTAAATTATCGCTAACTTATCCTAACCTAACCTAACCGAATACTAACCTACCTTAATCCAACTCATGTTTCGATTGCTTGTTTAATCATGAGGTGAAATAAGTTGCAGTGTTTAATCTAAAGATGATCCCTTGAGTCATTTTGCATAAGGAGAAAAAAAAACATCTCGATGAGTATTGTTGTCTGGCTGGCAGCTTCAGGGTGACTTAAGTGACGTCATGCTGTGAGAACCAATCAGGTACGCGAAAATCCGACTCCATTGTAAGGTAAAGTCGTTTAGGTAAAAAATTATCAGTTATCGGTGAGGAGTGAGAAGGAGATATCCAGAGGCAGTGGACAGATCATCACTGACACGTAAAAGGAAAAACCTGGGTTTATGTGAGCGGTATATCAGCAGGAGCAATAGACTGGTGCATTATGGGGTCGTGGTGCTGAGAATGACGACAGGGCCGGACATAGCTTCAATGGCCAGGAGCTGCACATAACTCGCCATTACGTCTCCACCACGCGAAGGAGTGAACGAAGAGTGAAGGCGGCAGCGGTAGTTTGGCGGTAGCATGTTTACATAAAGCCCATAGTATCGTACTGCAGGTGGCTGTGTGTTGTACGTCAGGCAGCTATGTAATACGTCTGGCAGGTGTATCGTACGTCAGGCAGGTGTATTGTACGTCAGGCAGGTGTGTTGTACGTCAGGCAGGTGTATTTCGTACGCCAGGCAGCTGTTTGTCATACTTGAGTTACGACAAAACCTCAGCGTAATATCAATGCCACTTTTAAGTCCTTCAAATTTTTCGCAAATCTTGAGTGAGTCTCTGAACTGGTCCCATGTTTCAGGTTAAGTGAGAAACTTTATGAACCTTTGAGAACCGCGTCTGGGTCTCTGTCATCTTCCTCACACACACACACACACACACTCACCTCAGCCTCATGATACCAAGTTGAATTACGGTTCATAAACTGATAAAAAGAATGTCAATATATGAAAGAAATTAGACACCTTGAATACATAATACTTTCTACATATACAACACTATAGAACAATGTATAATAAACACAAACTATTAAAACATCACACTACTCACACAGTCTATATTACAGAGTTATTAACAGACATTACTTAATATTTCAGACTATACTTTGGTTTAGAGTTATAAAGAGATATTTCCCTTATATAAATAAAAACAAAACACTGTAATTGTTTTTAGTTTATATGAACCCTAATCGTCTTTTAGAACGATATAATGATACTCTCAATACCGTAATCTCCAATGTTTATACTACTGTGCCCCGTTGCTAGAGGTTTATATACCTCGAGAACTAATAAACCAAGAGTTAGTTTTATTATTTTAGGCTTTTCTTATGACAAAACAGAACGTGATAGTTAGTGAGGTAGAGACACAATAGAGAGGATAACAAAAGGACTATGAAATAACTCAAAGAAATTCCAGCAAGTATCAAAACACGAACGACAGAATGGCTTGAAACAACGCGGCAGTACGACACTTTCATGTTTCCCGGGCAGCGTCATCATATAAGGCCAACGCTAACAGCCATAATGCCATGATAGTTATACCAAAACCAGGACAAGCCCCCACAACAGTAGCAAACTATAGACCAATCTCTCTATTAGAAACACCGGGAAAAATAAAAAATAATGGACCACCGATTAAGAACACACCCGGAACTAGAATACAAATACAACCCTAGACAACACGGATTTAGGAAACACATGAACAAACACAACCATAGCCCTTATATACGAGAGTATAGCAAACGCAATGCATAATAGAGAACAGTGCAACATAGTTTTAAGGGACGTGGCAAAAGCGTTCGATAAGGTCTGGCACTTGGGACTTAAATATAAGATAACCAATCAAGAACTCCCTAACAACTTCACCTCTCTACTGTGTAATTTCTTAGACCATAGAGAAGCACACATTATAATAGGCTATCACACAGGCCCAAGCTTCAGACTTTATAGTGGAGTACCACAAGGAAGTAACTTATCCCCAACTCTTTACACAATCTTCACTTCAGACATGCCGCCACCGATTCACGGTGAATACATTGCATATGGAAGACGAAATATATTATCGACTAAAAACAGAGGACACCACAAGATCACACAACTGGTGGCCTTAAAGCCTTCTCAATAACCCCCAAGAGCCAGAACTACTGTACACTAAAGAGTAAACAAATAACACATCCTTATCTACACCTCCTTTGACCAACACCAACAAGCACCCTAGAGCCAGACCCATTATACCATAAATAACTTCTTGACGCCAGTCACACCTTATTTTCGACCATAATATTAAAAATAAAAGATGAGAGTATTCTACTAGTTACACAAGGACCTAGTAGACCTCTCCAACTAACACAATAACAAACATCTCCTTGCTAGCTAGCTTACACCCCCCCCCCCTGTCCCCTTTGAGCTCGGGCGACCTCTTAGTGCGGCCTTCACCACAACCAATCAAATCGTCTCAGCTAGGTGGAGAGCCCACTTGCTCTTATTTTCTACGACTTTACTTCCCGTTTCATAACTTTCCTTCTACCTTTCCTCTTCTCTCCCTTCCCATGGCAAACCATTGCCATTTTATCTCCATTATCATCATTATCATAATACTTAATCTATAAACAACTGCTACTTACCGATTTGATTTATTACCTCTATATTTAAATTATGTAATTCTAGACTGTTAAAAATGCCTCTCTGGGCAGCTATAAGGACGTGAGGTTTGTATTTTAGGTAAAGAGTTTCACAATCCCTACATCACGATCACCATGACTCAGATTGCGTATGTTGCATTTGTTTATGTTTTCGTGTATAGATGTCGTGACCTTATTCTTATTCTTCTTCGAATTATTATTATTATTATTATTATTATTATTATTATTATTATTATTATTATTATTATTATTGTGTTTCTACTTTTTCATCTTATTTACACTTCCTCTTTTTTGTCGTCTTTCCTATGTTATACTTGACCTTCTTCCTTGTGTCATGTTACAGCTGAGGCAGTTTATCTTCCTCTTTTGTCTCTTCTATTCTCCTCTTCTTCCTTTCTCCTCTCCCTTCCTAGTCCCCACTCTCCTTTATCCCTCTCACCTTTTTCTCTCTTTCTCCTTCCTCCTTTCTCCCACCTCCTTTCCTCCTATCTTCTCTCTCCCTTCCTTTCCCTTCTTTCTCCATCCCCCACTCTCCTGCCTTCTATCTCCACACTTCCTGTTCTCCATTTACCTTTCTCCGTCCCTCCCTCCCTCCATCTCCCGTGATCTCCTCCCCTTCTCTTCATCTCCCTCCATCCTTCTTATCTCCCTCTCCTCCCGGCCACCCACGACACAAACTTCTCTAAAAGACAGAAATTTTATCATTTTTCCTCCGTCTTGGTTTATTCTCAACATAAGCCATACTCCGGCCCACACTACTCCCGAGTCCCTGGTGGCGGAGGTCTTGGGTGCCGGACGAAGATCTTGAGTACCAGAAGGAGATTTTGGGTGCCAGACGGAGATGTTAAGGGCCTCAGGGATGATATAGAGTGCCTGGTATTCACTTGGCCTTCCACAACACCCCCATCCATCCACCCGACACTCCCTAACACCCACCAACACCCACCAACACCCCCTAACACCCAACACACACCAACACTCTAACAACACCCCCCAACACCCACCAACACCCCCTCAACACCCCCAACACTCTAACACCCCCAACACCAACACTCCAACACCCACTCAACACCCCCAACACTCCCCAACACCCACCAACACTTCTAACACCCACCAACACCCCCAACACTTAACATCCACATTCTTACGATTCACGAGTAAGATAAGTTATCCCTCCTCCCCTCACAATGCCTGAAGGTGCTGACGAATGGCCATATCGACCTTCCTTCCGCCCCAGCACACATGACACACGGGGCTGTGTATACGTGGCTCAGGTTATACATTCATACATGGTATAGATTACATGGCAGATATTAGTATGCACATGGTAGAGGTTAATGTATAATCTCTCCTTTCCCTACTCTCACTCAATCCTTACCTCCTTCTCTCCCTTAACATTATTCATCTCTTCACTAATACCCCCACTCCCCTTCCTTCACTAATACCCCACCTCCTTCCTCTCACTAACACCCCCACCTCCTTCCTTCACTAATACTCCCACCTCCTTCCTCTCACAACATCCCCACCTCCTTCCTTCCACTAATACCCCACCTCCTTCCTTCACTACACCCCCACCCTCCTTCCTCTTCACTCACACCCCCCACCCTCCCTTCACTAACACTCCCCACCTCCTTCCCTTCACTAATACCCCCACCTCCTTCCTTCACTAACACCCCCACCTCCTTCCTTCCACAACAACCCCACCTCCTTCCTTCACTAACACCCCCACCTCCTCTTTCCCTTCACTACACTCCCCCCTTCTTCACCACCCCCACCTCCTTCCTTCACTAACACCCCCACCTCCTTCCTTCACTAATACCCCCACCTCCTTCCTCCCTTCTTCACTAATACCCCACCTCCTTCCTTCACCAATACCCCACCTCTTCCTTCACTAACACCCCCACCTCCTTCCTTCACTAAACTCCCCCACCTCCTTCCTTCACTAATACCCCCACCTCCTTCCTTCACTAATACCCCCACCTCCTTCCTTCACTA
>NW_024726235.1:7039790-7044652 GCF_018991925.1 Homarus americanus | reverse complement strand
GTCTCGCTGTCTGGCGTATGAATATTACATGTTATTGTAGCCGCCGTTGCGTCTTCGCTATGCGTGATTTACGAATATTACATGTTATTGTAGTTGCCGTTGCGTCTCGCTGCTTGGCGATTAAATATTACATGTTATTGTAGCTGTCGTTGCGCTCCGCTGTCTGACGCATTATTACATGTTATTGTAGCCATCGTTGCGTCTCGCTGCTCGGCGATGAATATTACATGTTATTTTAGCCGCCCTTGTGTCTTCGCTGTCTGACGTACGAATATTACATGTTATTGTAGCCGTCGTTGCGTTCCCGCTGCCTGGCATATGAATATTACATGTTATTGTAGCCGTCGTTGCGTCTGCTGTCTGACGATGAATATTACATGTTATTGTAGCCGCTGTTGCGTCTCGCTGCTGGCGATGAATATTACATGTTATTGTAGCTGTCCTTGTGTCTCGCTGTCTGACGTACGAATATTACATGTTATTGTAGCCGTCGTTGGTGTCTCGCTGCCTGACGTACGAATATTACATGCTATTGTAGCCGCGTTGTGTCTCGCTGCCTGGCGACGAATATTACATGTTATTGTAGCCGTCCTTGTGTCTCGCTGCCTGACGTGACGAATATTACATGTTATTGTAGCTGTCGTTGTGTCTGCTGCCTGGCGATGAATATTACATGTTATTGTAGCCGTTCTTGTGTCTCGCTGGTTCGATCGACGAATATTACATGTTATTGTAGCTGTCCTTGGTCTCGCTGTCTGGCGTACTAATATTACATGTTATTGTAGCCGTCTTGTGTCTCGCTACCTGACGTTGAATATTACATGTTATTGTAGCCGTCCTGTGTCTCGCTGCCTGACGTACAGAATATTACATGTTATTGTAGCCGTCGTTGTTCCTCGCTGCCTGGCGTATGAATATTACATGTTATTGTAGCCGTCCTTGGTTTCGCTGTCTGACGTATGAATATTACATGTTATTGTAGCTCCGTTGTGTCTCGCTGCTGGCGCACGAATATTACATGTTATTGTAGCTGTCCTTGTGTCTCGCTGCCTGACGTACGAATATTACATGTTATTGTAGCCGTCCTAGTGTCTCGCTGCTCTGGCGGTATGAATATTACATGTTATTGTAGCCGTCCTTGTGTCTCGCTACCTGACGACGAATTACATGTTATTGTAGCCGTCCCTGGTTCGCTGTTTGACGCATTAATATTACATGTTATTGTAGCCGTCGTTGCGTCTCGCTGCCTGACGTACGAATATTACATGTTATTGTAGCCGTTGTTGGTCTCGCTGTCCTGGCGTACGAATATTACATGTCATTGTAGCCGCTCGTTGCGCCTCGCTGTCTGACGACGAATATTACATGTTATTGTAGCCGTCGTTGCGTCTCGCTGCCTGGCGTACGAATATTCATGTTATTGTAGCTGTCCTGTGTCTCGCTGTTTGACGACGAATATTACATGTTATTGTAGCCGCCGTTGCGTCTCGCTGCCTGGCGTATGAATATTACATGTTATTGTAGCCGCTGTTGCGTCTCGCTGTCTGACGTAAGAATATTACATGTTATTGTAGCCGTCGTTGCGTCTCGCTGCCTGGCGACGAATATTAATGTTATTGTAGCCGTCCTTGTGTCTCTGCTGTCTGACGTGACGAATATTACATGTTATTGTAGCCGTCCTTGTGTCTCGCTGCTCGACGTACGAATATTACATGTTATTGAAGCCGTCCTTGTGTCTCGCTGTTCGTCGCGTACGAATATTACATGTTATTGTAGCTGTCGTTGCGTCTCGCTGCCTGACGAGTAATATTACATGCTATTGTGCTGTCGTTGTTTCCTCGCTGCCTGGCGATAAATATTACATGTTATTGTAGCCGCCTTGTGTCTCGCTGCCTGACGATGAATATTACATGTTATTGTAGCCGTCGCGTCTCGCTGCCTGACGATAATATTACATGTTATTGTAGCTGTCCTTGTGGTCTCGTTGCTCGTGATGAATATTACATGTTATTGTAGCCGTTCCTTGTGTCTCGCTGCCTGACGTACGAATATTACATGTTATTGTAGCTGTCGTTGTGTCTCGCTGCCTGGTGCATTAATATTACATGTTATTGTAGCCGCCTTGTGTCTTCGCTGCCTGACGCACGAATATTACATGTTATTGTAGCCGTTGCGTCTTCGCTGCCTGACGTAAAAATATTATATGTTATTGTAGCCGTCCTTGTGCCTTCGCTGCCGTGCATGAATATTACATGTTATTGTAGCCGTCCTTGTGTCTCGCGCTGTCTGACGTACGAATATTACATGTTATTGTAGCCGTCCTTGTGTTCCGCTGTTTGACGCATGAATATTACATGTTATTGTAGCTGTCCTTGTTCTCGCTGCCTGACGTAATGAATATTAATGTTATTGTGCCGTTGTGTCTCGCTGCCTGGCGATGAATATTACATGTTATTGTAGCCAGCCTTGTGTCTCGCTGCTTGACGTGATGAATATTACATGTTATTGTAGCCGCTGTTGTGTCTCGCTGCCTGGCGATGAATATTACATGTTATTGTAGCCGTCCTTGTGTCTCGCTGCCTGACGTACGAATATTACATGTTATTGTAGCGTCCTTGGTCTGCTGCCTGGCGTACGAATATTACATGTTATTGTAGTTGCCGTTGTCTTCGCTGCCTGGCGTACGAATATTACATATTATTGTAGCCGTCCTTGTGTCTCGCTGCCTGACGTACTAATATTACATGTTATTGTAGCCGCCGTTGTGTCTCGCTGCTCTGTACGAATATTACATGTTATTGTAGCCGTCCTTGTCTCGCTGCCTGACGTACGAATATTACATGTTATTGTAGCCGTCCTTGTGTCTCGCTGCTTGGCGTACGAATATTACATGTTATTGTAGCGTCCTTGTGTCTCGCTACCTGACGTACGAATATATTACATGTTATTGTAGCCGTCCTTGTGTCTGCTGCCTGACGTATAATATTACATGTTATTGTAGCTGTCGTTGTGTCTCGCTGCCTGGCGTACGAATATTACATGTTATTGTAGCCGTCCTTGTGTCTCTGCTGCCTGACGTAATGAATATTAAATGTTATTGTAGCTGTCGTTGTGTCTCGCTGCCTGGCGTACAAATATTACATGTTATTGTAGCCGTCCTTGTGTCTCGCTGCCTGACGTACGAATATTACATGTTATTGTAGCCGTCGTTGCGTCTCGCTGTCTGACGTACGAATATTACATGTTATTGTAGCCGTCCTTGTGTCTCGCTGTCTGACGTACGAATATTACATGTTATTGTAGCAGTAATTGCATCTCACTGCCTGACGTATGAATACTTCATAATTTATTGCACACATGAATAAATTTTACATGAGTTTAACATTAAAAGAAGATAATGACATGTAATTTATATATAAAAGAGCACTAATAACGATACTATACTGATTTAGGCCTTGGGGTCATTACTTTCTCTCTGTGATTGGCGCGTTGCCGGAAGTCGAATGTACACCATCAAAAATACCTCACTTGTTTATACCCCTTCATAAAGCGTATGGTGGTATAACACTGTCTGCCTGTCTGTCTGTAAATATCTTACCTCCTGTACCATGATTCCTCATACACCGCTGGCCATGATATTATTTAGTTATCTTATCGCTTCCAGTCTAGCATTCAGTGTGGGTGTATAAAGTAACGTCTTCCATGGGGGTGTTCAAGCCTTTATACTCGCTACGTTCTTTAGATGTTTTAAGTCAGTGATCATCAGGGCGAAGTGGGAGAATATTGGTTAGTTACCCTATTAACATACATGCATACATACATACATACATACATACATACATACATACATACATACATACATACCACATACATACATACATACATACCATACATACATACATACATACATACATACATACATACATATACATACACTACATACATACATACATACATACATACATACATATACATACATACCACATACATACATACATACATACATACACATACATACATACATACATACATACATACATACATACATACATACATACATACATACCACATACATACATACATACATACATACATACCACATACATACATACATACATACCATACATACATACGTACACTTCCAAACATATACACACTCCTTCAAACACGCACACACACACACACAGAGCAACAAGGCCCCATCACCCCCCTACAGGTGATTGTAGTGTTCCTTCAAGTGTCATAACAATACACACGACGTTGGTTCACCTTAATTGGCTCTTGTAGTGTGATGTAGTTCAGACACACGTACGCTTTCACTCTGGCTGTAACATTCACTCTGGCTGTAACTTTCACTCTGGCTCTAACATTCACTCTGGTTCTAACATTCACCCTGGCTCTAACATTCACTCTGGCTGTAACTTTCACTCTGGCTCTAACATTCACTCTGGTTCTAACATTCACTCTGGCTCTAACATTCACTCTGGCTGTAACTTTCACTCTGGCTCTAACATTCACTCTGGTTCTAACATTCACTCTGGCTCTAAAATTCACTCTGGTTCTAACTTTCATTCTGGTTCTAACATTCACTCTGTGTCTCCTACAAAATACTGTTAACTTGTGTTTCCTGGACCTGACCAGACCTAATCTATTCTAACCTAACTTATTATGACCTGACTTACAATGGTCTATCTAACTTTACCTGACTAATTCTGATCTAACTTAACATATCCTAACCTATCTTAAGCTAATCCAACCTAAATTATGCTAACCTAACCTATTCAATCCTAACCTAACCCAACTTAACTTAAAACTAACCTAACCTTATACATCACAATTCATCCGGCCAGGTAAAGACTAAC
>NW_024726235.1:6862290-7034790 GCF_018991925.1 Homarus americanus | reverse complement strand
GCATAGTGATAGGTTGACTTTTAATGCAATGTTGCAATTTGTGTTGGAATAATTTAGTAAGATATTGAGTTTTAATAGGACGTTGCAATTTGTAAAGGTGTAATTAGTAAGATATATATACAGTCTTTTAATGCAACGTAGTAATTTGTAAAGGAATAATTCAGGTCTCCAAGGATATGGTCATTTGACTGTGTTAGGTCAGCCTTGGAGAATATAATCATCCCTCATACTCGAGTTATACAGTATACACTAGTCAAGTCAGGAAAGGAGGATATCGTACTGGACCTAAAACACCATAACAAAAGACTAAGCGATAACAGCAGTGTAATAGTTGATATATTTTACAGTATATATATATATATATATATATATATATATATATATATATATATATATATATATATATATATATATATATATATAAACAGTTGATAAAAGCAATAAAATTTGTAAATGAGATATCTTAAAAGTGATATCTTAATATGTTAAGACTGATACCTTAAGTGATACCCCGACAGTGAGAATTTGGGAGTGACATCTTGAGAGTGACATCTTAGATATCTTTAACATTTGACATCTCAACGTATTTCAACTATTGCAAGAAAGAGTTAGGGGAGTAAACACGTGTGGTAGCTGAAGTATATGACAGGAGTGACAAGTTAATCTGTTGTTTTAAGTTGAGAGAAAAAATATTATCCTTCGGGGAGTCAAAATATTTCTAAGTTCCGACGCTTATTAGTGATTGAGTGTTGCTGTTCATGTTGGTGGGGAATTTATGTAATACTGCAATTATACCGAGAAGGGTAGGGGGATGAAAGTGGGGGGAGGGAAGGAAGGGTGGGGAAGGAGGAAAGGAGGGAAGGAGGACGGGAGAAAGTGGGGGAGGAGGGGAAAGAAAGAGGGGAAAGGAGGAAAAAATGCGGTGGGCTACGGAAAGAGGAGGAGAAGAATGGATAAGATAGGGTGAGGAAAGAAAGTGGATGAAGGGAGGTGAAAGAGTGGTGAGGAAAGGAACAAGGAGGGCTGGGGGTTGAAGAGGGAGGAGGGAACAAGGAGGGGGTGAAGAGGAGGAGGTGGCGGGAAGGGGAGGAGGGGAACTTGTCACGTTAACTAAAACTAAATAATCCCTCACAATGCACCTTGTTCTATAATGTCCTTTTAACGTGTAAATCTATACCCAGTAAACACGCTGTTACTAATGACTGCATGTACGTATGAATGGTGCAAGGATGGTATGATATACATAAGGACGCCATACATACAAATACACAAACATAAGCCTGTTACACATATAAACATACACAAATACATAAAACAATAAATATACACCGACACATACAGTACATATATACACGGACATGGTTCAGGCGAACACAGCCACGGGTCGAGCTAATCTCACTTCAACACGAGGGGGTGAGCTACCATTAGTTGTATATAATTCTTTCTGTCTATTTATATATATATATATATATTAACTAACTAATAATAATAATAATAATAATAAATGGTTTATTAATAGAGTTGCAGCCGGTGGCTGAAAATATACAAACTTACATTTCATTTAGTCATAATGATATGTGTTGAATACATTTACAGGGCTGTACAGTACATAAATCAGGAGTTGTTTATTATTTTAACAATAGATGGGATAGTGCTACCACTGTATCTATCCGTGTATGTGAGCACACATAAATAGAAGACACACACACACACACACACACACACAGGTAAGCAAACATTTACTCTTTCACTCAGGGATAGTTATGTACACAGGGGCGTTTGTTAGTGTTAATTGTACTAAAACCAACACACCTCTCCCTCACACCTGGCGAAATACTGCTACACGAGAGGTGAGGTGAGGTGAGGTGAGGTGAGGTGAGGTGAGGTGAGGTAAGGTGAGGTGAGGGAGGGAGGGAGGGAGGAGAGGATAGTTGAGGTGTTGTTTTTTTATTATTATTATTATTATTACTATTATTATTATTATTATTATTATTATTATTATTATTATTATTATTATTATTATTATTTCTCCCGTCTCTCAGGTATAGGTCCTTTAGCTCTTCCTCATTTATCGGGCCCTACGCCTCTTCCTCTGAATCCTCAACTCTCTCTTATCCTTCCCATACACATTTCTGTATTAACTACCCGCCGCTGTAGTAATTTAGTTGTTTGTAAGTCCTTTATAAGTACTCTGAGTGACCTTCGTTGCCCAAGGCGTCATTACAGAGGGACTTAATATACCAATACTGGGTGAGAAGTGGGAGGTGGGAATTTACATAATCGTTCAGTAATGTGAGTAAACAGTTATATACAATGTGAGGTATCAGTTTGTTTGTTTTATATATATAGGGGTTCTCAGCCACACACAGAAGGGAGGGGACGGATAACTGTTGATATATTGCTTTAGCGTGTGTGTGTAATAATAATAATAATAATAATAATTAACGGTTTATTGAAAGTTCTGCAGCCCGAAGGCTGAAAATATACATTGGGCATAAATGACTTATTACATACATTGGTGGTTTAACAAAAGCCTTCATTAGAAAGGTAAAGGAACACAGTGAACATTCAGATTAATGTAGGTGTTGAACAGCAAAAATAAGTGTAGTAACTCCTCCCAGATGGTATTAAAGGACTCGTGGTGTAGTGGATTTCCTCACAGATGGTGTTATGAGGGGCCTCGTGGTGTAGTAATTCTCACAGATGGTGTTTCACGTGATAATTCCCTCACAGATGGCGTTATGAGGGGCCTCATGGTGTAGTAATTCCTCACAGATGGTGTTATGAGGGGCCTCACGTGGTGTAGTAATTCTCACAGATGGTGTTATGAGGGCCTCACGTGGTGTAGTAATTCCCTCACAGATGGTGTTATGAGGGGCCTCACGTGGTGTAGTAATTCCCTCACAGATGGTGTTATGAGGGCCTCACGTGGTGGTAGTAATTCCCTCACAGGTGGTGTTATGAGGGGCTCACGTGGTGTAATGCTCCTTCACATATGGTGTTATGAGGGCCTCACGTGGTGTAGTAGTTCCCTCACAGACGGTGTTCTATAAGTGAGGTGTGGTCCCAGGCCTTCCTATCAGACAGGATTAACACATCGCTGGCTGTTGGGTGGGCCGTTATCACTGGGTACCTGGGACCTCACTGTGTGAAGGTCACTTGGGTACCTGTTACTGTTGAGTTGTTCTCACTGACTTAGCACTGTTCACCACTGTTCACCTCTGTTTAACACTGGTTCCTTCCTTTTCCCAATGAAATAGTAACTTCTGGCGAGAACTTGTTGATATTCCGGTGGGGAGAGGGTTCAGGGAGGGTTGGTATGGGCCAATATAACAGTTGACGTGGCTGCTGGGAGGCGCCAGGCGTCTTGACCCTTCGGTGTGTGTGTGTGTGTGTGTGTGTGTGTGTGTGTGTGTGTGTGTGTGTGTGTGTGTGTGTGTGTGTGTGTGTGTGTGTGTGTGTGATGGAGAGACAGAGAAAGAGTGTGTGTGTGTATGTATGTATATGTGTATGAGTGTATGCGGTATATGTACAGTATGTATGTGTGTGTGTGTGTGTGTGTATGTATGTGTGTGTATGTATGTTTTATTGTTGTTGTTGGGGTGGTAGGAAGTAGTAGGATAAGTGACATGATTTTAGGCAAGGTAGACGCGAAATACTTACAAGGATCCTTCAGGTAAAGCCAAGAGGTGTATCTGAAGGAGGCGTGCGTGAGGGAGGGAGACCCACTGTTGTTGGGAGGTTGGGAGGAGCCACCACATCCAAACAATATTATCCTACAAAATTTGTTTTATTTTACGACGATCGCATCCCACACATTATACGACCCCTTATATGGGCTTAAGTTCATCCTGGCGCGCGCGGTGTGTGTGTGTGAAGAAACCCACAATGCCAGACGACTTAACTCACCTTCACCCCAGTATTATATTTTCGTTAATGATGATTGTTTTTTTCCTCTGTTCCTCGCCACAGGTCCCAAGTTGAGCCTCCCGCCCCGCCGCCGCTGTGTTCACCTGTGGAAAGATTCTTAACTTAAGTCTTCCTCAACGATCACTTACTTTACTCATAAGACAAATTCATTGATTTACCTTTGAACTACCTTACCATTTACACCTCTTTACTTCAATAACATCTAATTAATACAGGTGTGGAAGCTAAGGTAATTATCAGCCAAAATATCATATATGTATACAGTATAAATATATAATTTCCTCTTATATGATGAAGAAATTAAACACTGTATTTTCATAATCCATAAAAAAAATCTACCAAATGATTTATTTACGGAATTTTTTAAGAATATTTAAATAATACTTTAAAAATGACGCCTTTAACTCTAACTGCAGCTCTTAATTAATCACAATACATCAAAGAATTTTACCAAAGTCATCTAAATTTTAATCTTCCTAAGCTGGCTATTACAAATGTTAATAAGACCATTCCTATAAATTGGATTACTCTAAATAAAGTTTTTCGCTTCACTAAAATCATGTGTTTAAGAGACTCAGGTGAGGGCCGTGTGGCTGATCAGGTATTGGAATGATGAACCTGTAGGGAACACCTGGCTACACAACAACACCTGAACCATACTCTCTCTCATTAAGTCCAAAATTTCCTCTGCTAAACATTAATACTCCTTAAACATCCATCACCACCACTACAGGAGGGGAACCATCCACTACCACTCACTAAGCAGGAGGAGAACCATCCATCACAACTCACTACAGGAGGGGAAACCATCCATTACCACTCACCACAGGAGGAGGATCATCCATCACCACTACCACAGGAGGAGAACCATCCATCACCACTACCACAAGAGGGAACCATCCATTACCACTCAATACAAGGAAAACCATCCATTACCACCAACAGGAGGAGGACCATCCATCACCACTCACTACAGGAGGAAACCATCCATCACCACTCACTACAGGAGGAGAAAACCCATCTTTATCACTCACTACAGGAGGAGAACCATCCATCAACACCACTACAGGAGGAGAACCATCCATCACCACTACTACAGGAGGGAAACCATCCATCACCACTCACTACAGGAGGAGAACCATCTATCACCACTCACTACAGGAGGAGAACCATCCATCACCACTCACTACAGGAGGAGAACCATCCATCACCAATTACCAAGCAGGAGGGGAACCATCCATCACCACTCACTACAGGAGGAGGACCATCCATCACCACTCACCAAGCAGGAGGAGAAACCATCTATCACCACCACTACAGGAGGAGAACCATCCATCACCACTCACTACAGGAGGAGGACCATCCATCACCACTCACTAAGCAGGAGGAGGACCATCCATCACCACTCACCAAGCAGGAGGAACCACTATCACTCACTACAGGAGGGGGAACCATCCATCACCACTACCAGGAGGGGAACCATCCATCACCACTACCTACAGGAAAGGAGGACCATCCATCACCACTCACTACAGGAGGGAACCATTCATCACCACTCACCACAGGAGGAGAACCATCCATCACCACTACCAGAGAGGGGACCATCCATCACCACTCACCAGCAGGAGGGGAACCATCCATTACCACTCACAACAGGAGTGAGACCATCCATCACCACTCACCATGTGAGGGGAACCATCCATCACCACTCACTACAGGAGGAGAACCATCTATCACCACTCACTACAGGAGGAGAAACCATCCATCACCACTCACTACAGGAGGAGAAACCATCCATCACCACTCACTACAAGAGGGGAAACCATCCATTTACTTCCACTCACAACAGGGGAGGAGGACCATCCATCACCACTCACTACAGGAGGGGAACCATCCATCACCACTACTACAGGAGGAGCAGAAACCATCTATCACCACTCACCAGCAGGAGGAGAGGGAACCATCCATCACCACTCACTACAGGAGGAGAACCATCCATCACCACCCAGGAGGGGAACCATCCATCACCACTCACTACAGGAGGAGAAACCATCCCATCACCACTCACTGGCAGGAGGAGGAACCACCCCATCACCACTACTACAAGAGGGGAACCATCCATTACCACTACCACAGAGGAGGAACCATCCATCACCACTCACTACAGGAGGAGAACCATCCATCACCACTACTACAAGAGGGAAAACCATCCATTACCACTCACACAACAGGAGGAGGACCATCCATCACCACTCACTACAGGAGGGGAACCATCCATCACCACTCACTACAGGAGGAGAACCATCTATCACCACTCACCACAGGAGGAGAACCATCCATCACCACTACCACAGGAGGAGAACCATCCATCACCACTACTACAGGAGGGAAACCATCCATCACCACTCACTACAGGAGTAGAGGACCATCCATCAACACTCACTTACAGGAGGAATCATCCACTACCACCACCAAGCAGGAGGGTCCCAGGGGAACCATCCACACACTCACTCAAGGGACCATCCATACACCCACAGGAGGGACATCATCACCACTACCGAATTCATCACACTACTACAGGAGGAACCATCCATCACCACTACAGAGGGGAACCATCCATCACCACTACCACAGGAGGGAACCATCTATCACCACTCACTACAGGAGGAGAGAGAGGACCATCCATCACCACTACAAGGTGGGGACCATCCATCACACCACGACAGGAGGGAACATCCATCACCACTCACTACAGGAGAGACCATCCATCACCACCACTACAGAGGGAACATCCATCACCACTACCACAGGAGGCACTAAGGAGAACCATCCATCACCACTCACTACAGGAGGAGAACCATCCATCACCACTCACTACAGGAGGGAACCATCCATCACCACTACTACAGGAGGGAACCATCTATCACCACTCACTAGCAGGAGGAGAACCATCCATCACCACTCACTATAGGAGGGGAACCATCTATCACCACTCACCACAGGAGGGGAACCATCTATCACCACTACCACAGGAGGAGAAACCATCCATCACCACTACCACAGGAGAGAACCATCCATCACCACTCACTACAGGAGGAACCATCCATCACCACTCACTACAGGAGGAGAACATCCATCACCACTATACAGAAGGAGAACCATCCATCACCACCACTACAGGAGAGAACCATCTATCACCACTCACTACAGGAGGAGAACCATCCATCACCACTCACTACAGGAGGGAACCATCCATCACCATCACTACAGGAGGAAACCATCCATCACCACTCACTACAGGAGGGAACCATCCATCACCACTCACTACAGGAGGAGGACCATCTATCACCACTCACTACAGGGGGGAACCATCCATCACCACTCACTACAGGAGGGGAACCATCCATCACCACTCACTACAGGAGGAGAACCATCCATCACCACTCACTACAGGAGGAGAAACCATCCATCACCACTCACTACAGGAGAACCATCCATCACCACTACTACAGGGGGACCATCCATCACCACCACCACAGGAGGAGAACCATCCATCACCACTCTCAGGAGAACCATCCATCACTCTCACTAAGGAGAACATATCACCACCACTACAGGAGGGAACCATCTATCACCACTACTACAGGAGGGGGAACCATCCATCACCACTCACTACAGGAGGAGAACCATCCATCACCACTCACTACAGGAGGGGAACCATCCATCACCACTCACTACAGGAGGAGGACCATCATCACCACCACTACAGGAGGGAACCATCCATCACCACTCACCACAGGAGGGAACCATCCATCACCACTCACTACAGGAGGAGAACCATCCATCACCATCACCAGGAGGAGAAACCATCCATCACCACTCCACACAGGAGGAGAACCATCCATCACCACTCACTAACAGGAGGGGAACCATCCATCACCACTCACTACAGGAGGAACCATCTATCACCACTCACTACAGAGGAGAACCATCCATCACCTACCACAGGAGAACCATCCATCACCACCACACAGGAGGAAATATCATCACCACTCACTACAGGAGGAGAACCATCCATCACCACTCACTACAGAGGAACCATCCATCACCACCACTAGAGGGAACCACTATCACCACTCACTACAGGAGGAGGACCATCCATCACCACTCACTACAGGAGGGGAACCATCCATCACCACTCACTACAGGAGGGAACCATCCATCACCACCACTACAGGAGGAGAACCATCCATCACCACTACACACAGGAGGGGAACCATCTATCACCACTCACTACAGGAGGGAACCATCATCACCCTGCTAGAGAGGACCATCCATCACCACTCACTACAGGAGGAGAACCATCCATCACCACTCACCACAGGAGGAGAACCATCCATCACCACTCACTACAGGAGGGAACCATCCATCACCACTCACACAGGAGGAACCATTCTCACTAAGGTGAGGAGAACCATCTATCACCACTCACTACAGGAGGGGAACCATTCATCACCACTCACTACAAGAGGGGAAACCATCCATCACCAGTCACTACAGGAGTGAGCAGAACCATCCATCAACACTACTACAGGAGGGAACCATCCATCACCACTCACTACAGGAGGAGAACCATCCATCACCACCACTGCTGGTGAGGGAAACCATCCATTACCACTCACCACAGGAGGAGAACCATCTATCACCACTCACTACAGGAGGGAGAAACCATCTATCACCACCACTACAAGAGGAAACCATCCACCACCACTACAGGAGGAGAACCAAACCATCCATCACCACCACTACAGGAGGGGAACCATCCATCACCACTCACTACAGAGTGAGAACCATCTATCACCACCACTACAGGAGGAGGACCATCCATCACCACTACTACAGGAGGGAACCATCTATCACCACTACCACAGAGGAGAACTATCCATCACCACTACTACAGGAGGAGAAACCATCTATCACCACCACTACAGGAGGAACCATCCATTACCACTCACTACTGGAGGAGAACCACATCCATAACCACTCACTACAGGAGGAGAAACCATCCATCACCATCCTTACTACAGGAGGGGAAACCATTCATCACCACTCACTACAGGAGGGGAACCATCCATCACCACTACTACAGGAGGAGAACTATCCATCACCACTACTACAGGAGGAGAAACCATCTATCACTACTCACTACAGGATGGAACCATCCATCACCACTACTACAAGAGGAGGACCATCCATCACCACTCACTACAGGAGGAACCATCCATCACCACTACTACAGGAAGGAGGATTCATCCATCACCACTACCACAGGAGTGAGGACCATCCATCACCACTCACTACAGGAGGGGAAAACCATCTATCACCACTCACCACAGGAGGAGAACCATCCATCACCACTCACTACAGGAGGGAAACCATCCATCACCACTCTCACTACAGGAGGAGAACCATCCACTACTCTCACTACAGGAGGGGAAACCATCTATCACCACTCACTACAGGAGGAGAACCATCCATCACCACTACCACAGGAGGAGAACCATCCATCACCACTCACTAAGCAGGAGGAACCATCCATCACCACTATCACAGGAGGAAACCATCCATCACCACTACCAGAGGAGAGAACCATCCATCACCACTACTACAGGAGGAGAACCATCCATCACTACTCACTAAGCAGGAGGAGAACCATCCATCACCACTCACTACAGGAGGGAACCATCCATTACCACTACTACAGGAGGAGAACCATCTATCACCACCACTACAGGAGGGGAACCATCTATCACCACTCACTCAAGCAAGAGGGAACTATCCATCACCAGTCACTACAGGAGGAGAACCATCCATCACCACTCACTACAGGAGGGAAACCATCCATCACCACTACTACAGGAGGAGAACCATCCATCACCACTCACTACAGGAGGAAACCATCCATTACCACTACTACAGAGGAGAACCATCATCACCACTACTACAGGAGGGGAACCATCTATCACCACTCAATACAAGAGGGAACCATCCATCACCACTACTACACGGAGGAGAACCATCCATCACCACACTACTACAGGAGGGGAACCATCCATCACCACTCACTACAGGAGGAGAACCATCTATCACCACTTCACTACAGGAGGAGGACCATCCATCACCACTCATCATGTGAGGTAGGAACCATCTATCACCACTCACTACAGGAGAGAACTATCCATCACCACTCACTACAGGAGGAGAACCATCTATCACCACTACTACAGGAGGAACCATCCATTACCACTACCATAAGGAGAACCATCCATAACCACTACCAGAGGAGAACCATCCATCACCACTTACTACAGAGGAACCATCCATCACCACTCACTACAGGAGGACCCATCCATCACCACTCACTACAGGAGGAGGACCATCCATCACCACTCACTAAGCAGGAGGAACCATCTACCACTCACTACAGGAGGAACCATCCATCACCACTACTACAGAGGGAAACCATCCATCACCACTACTAAGCAGGAGGAGGACCATCCATCACCACTCTACCAGGAGGAACCATCCATCACCACTCACTACAGGAGGAAACCATCTATCACCACTACTACAGTGAGGAGGACCATCCATCACCACTCACTACAGGAGGAACCATCCATCACCACTCACTACAGGAGGAGTGAGACCATTCATCACCACTCACTACAGGAGGAGGACCATCCATCACCACCTTCACTACAGGGGAACCATCTATCACCACTACTACAATAGGAGAACCATCCATCAACACTACTACAGGAGGAACCATCCATCACCACTCACTACAGGAGGAGAACCATCCATCACCACTTACTACAGGAGGAACCATCTATCACCACTCACTACAGGAGGAGAACCATCCATCACCACTCACTACAGGAGGAGAACCATCCATCACCACTCACTACAGGAGGAGAAACCATCCATCACCACCACTACAGGAGGAACCATCCATCACCACTCACTACAGGAGGAGAACCATCCATCACCACTCACTACAGGAGGAGAACCATCCATCACCACTCACTACAGAGTGAGAACCATCTATCAAATACCACTACAGGAGGAGAACCATCCATCACCACTACTAAGCAGGAGGGGAACCATCCATCACCACTACTACAGGAGGGAAACCATCCATCACCACTCACTACAGGAGGAAACATCCATCACCATTCACCAAGCAGCAGGAGGAGGACCATCTATCACCACTACCACAGAGGGAAACGTAACCATCACCACTCACTACAGGAGGGGAACCATCCATCACCACTACTACAGGAGGAGAACCATCCATCACTTACTCACTACAGGGGAGGAGAACCATCCATCACCACTCACTAAGCAGGAGGAGAACCATCCATCACCACCACTACAGGAGGGAACCATCCATCACCACTCACTGGTGTGAGTGAGAAACCATCCATCACCACTACCACAGGAGGGAACCATCCATCACCACTCACTACTACAGGAGGAGAACCATCCATCACCACTACTACAGGAGGAGAACCATCCATCACATCTCACCATTGAGGAGAACCATCCATCACCACTACTACAGGAGGTGGTGAAACCATCTATCACCACTCACTACAAGAGGGGAACCATCTATCACCACTCAATACAGGAGGAGAACCATCCATCACCACTCACTACAGGAGGAACCATCCATCACCACTCACTACAGGAGTGTCCATCTATCACCACTACCACAGGAGGAGACCATCCATCACCACTACTACAGGAGGAACCATCCATCACCACTACAGGAGGAACCATCCATCACCACTACTACAGGAGGAGAACCATCCATCACCACTACCACAAGGGAGGGAACCATCCATCACCACTCACTACAGGAGGGGAACCATCTATCACCACTCACTACAGGAGGTGAACCATCTATCACCACTCACTACAGGAGGAGAACCATCCATCACCACTCACTACAGGAGGAGAACCATCCATCACCACTCACCACAGGAGGAGAACCATCCATCACCACTCACTACAGCAGGAGGAAACCATCCATCACCACTACTACAGGAGGGGAAACCATCTATCACCACTCACTACAGGAGGAGAAATCCACCATCACCACTCACTATAGGAGGAACCATCTATCACCACTACTACAGTGAGGGGAACCATCTATCACCACTACTACAGGAGGAAACCATCCATCACCACTCACTACAGGAGGAACCATCCATCACCACTACCACAGGAGGAGAGGACCATCCATCACCACTCACTACAGGAGGAACCATCCATCACCACTACTACAGGAGGAGGAACATCCATCACCACTCACTACAGGAGGAGGACCATCCATCACCACTACAGGAGGAGAACCATCCATCAACACCACTACAGGAGGAAACCATCCATCACCACTCACTACAGGAGGAAACCATCCACCACTCACTACAGGAGGAACCATCCATCACCACTCACTACAGGAGGAGGACCATCCATCACCACCACTACAGGAGGAACCATCTATCACCACTCACTACAGGAGGAAACCATCCATCACCACTACTACAGGAGGGGAACCATCCATCACCACTACTACAGTGAGGAGGACCATCCATCACCACTCACACCAGGAGGGAACCATCCACAACACTACCACAGGAGGGAAAACCACATCATCACCACTCACTACAGGAAACCATCCACTCACTACCACAGAGGGAACCATCCATCACCACTACAGGAGGGAAACCATCCATCACCACTCACTACAGGAGGAACCATCCATCACCACTCACTACAGGAGGAGGATCCACCACTCACTACAGGAGGAAACCATCTATCACCACTACCACAGAGGGAACCATCCATCACCACTCACTACAGGAGGGAAACCCATCCGGGTCACCACTCACTATAGAGGAGTGACCATCCATCACCACCACTACAGGAGAAACCATCCATCACCACTACTACAGGAGGAACCATCTATCACCACTACCAAGGAGAGGACCATCCATCACCACTCACTACAGAGGAACCATCCATCACCACTCACTACAGAGGAGGACCATCCATCACCACTCACTACAGGAGGAGGACCATCCAATACCACTCACTACAGGAGGGGAAACCATCTATCACCACTCACTACAGGAGGAGAACCATCCATCACCACTCACTACAGGAGGAACCATCCATCACCACTCACTACAGGAGGAGAACCATCCATCACCACTTACTACAGGAGGAACCATCTATCACCACTCACTACAGGAGGAGAACCATCCATCACCACTCACTACAGGAGGAGAACCATCCATCACCACTACTACAGGAGGGGAACCATCCATCACCACTACTACAGGAGGGAAACCATCCATCACCACTCACTACAGGAGGAGCAGTATCCATCACCACTACTACAGAGAACCATCTATCACCACTACCACTACAGGAGGAGGACCATCCATCACCACTCACTACAGGAGGGAACCATCTATCACCACTCACTACAGGAGGAGAACTATCCATCACCACTCACTACAGGAGAGAACCATCTATCACCACTCACTACAGGAGGGACCATCCATTACCACTCACTACTGGAGGAGAACCATCCATAACCACTCACTACAGGAGGAGAACCATCCATCACCACTTACTACAGGAGGAACCATCTATCACCACTCACTACAGGAGGGAACCATCCATCACCACTCACTACAGGAGAACTATCCATCACCACTACTACAGGAGAGCCATCTATCACCACTCACTACAGGATGAACCATCCATCACCACTCACTACAAGAGGAGGACCATCCATCACCACACGGGACCATCCATCTCCCTCACTACAGGAGGAGGACCATCCATCACCACTCACTACAGGAGGAGGACATCCATCACCACTCACTACAGGAGGGAACCATCTATCACCACTCACTACAGGGAGAAGACATATCACCACTCACTACAGGAGGGAACCATCCATCACCACTCACTACAGGAGGAGAACCATCCATCACCACTTACAGGAGAACCATCTATCACCACTCACTACAGGAGGAGACCATCCATCACCACTCACTACAGGAGGAGAACCATCCATCACCACTCACTACAGGAGACCATCCATCACCACTCACTACAGGAGGGAACCATCCATCACCCTCACTACAGGAGGAGAACCATCCATCACACTCACTACAGGAGGAGAACCATCCATCACCACTCACTACAGGAGGAACCATCCATCACCACTCACTACAGGAGGGAACCATCCATACCACTCACTACAGGAGGAGGACCATCCTATCACCCTCACTACAGGAGAGACCATCTATCACCACTCACTACAAGAGGAAACCATCTATCACCACTACCAAGGGTGTGTGAGGAGAACCATCCATCACCACTCACTACAGGAGGGGAACCATCCACTACTACCACAGGAGGAGAACCATCCATCACCACTTAATACAGGAGGGGAAACCATCTATCACCACTCACTACAGAGGAGAACCATCCATCACCACTACTCACAGGAGGAGAACCATCCATCACCACTCACAGGAGGGAACCATCCATCACCACTACCAAGCAGGAGGAACCATCCATCACCACTACCAGGCAGGAACCATCCATCACCACCTTCACTACAGTGAGGAGAACCATCCATCACCACCACTACAGGAGGAGAACCATCCATCACCACTACTACAGGAGGGAGAACCATCCATTACCACTACTACACAGAGTAGAGAACCATCTATCACCACCACGCCAGGAGGAACCATCTATCACCACTACCAAGAGGGAACCATCCATCACCAGTCATATAGAACCATCCATCACCACTACTACAGGAGGAACCATCCATCACCACTCATCACAGGAGGAGAACCATCCATCACCACTCACTACAGGAGGAACCATCCATTACCATCACAGGAGGAGAACCATCTATCACCACTCACTACAGGAGGGAACCATCTATCACCATACCACTACAAGAGGGATCCATCACCACTACCACAGGAGGAGAACCATCCATCACCACTCACTACAGGAGGAACCATCCATCACCACTCACTACAGGAGGAGAACCATCTATCACCACTACTACAGGAGGAGGACCATCCATCACCACTCACTACAGGAGGAACCATCTATCACCACTCACCACAGGAGGAGAACTATCCATCAACACCAGCAGGAGGAGAACCATCTATCACCACTACTACAGGAGGGAACCATCCATTACCACTCACTACACAGGAGGAAGAACCATCCATAACCACTCACCACAGGAGGAGGAACCATCCATCACCACTCTCATTACAGGAGGGAACCATCTATCACCACTACCACAGGAGGAACCATCCATCGCTCACTCACCACAGGAGGAGAACTATCCATCACCACTCACCACAGGAGGAGAACCATCTATCAACATCATACCATGTAGATGGAAACCATCCATCACCACTACTACAGGAGGAGAACCATCCATCACTCTCACCGCAGGAGGAGAACCATCTATCACTACTCAGCCACAGGAGGAACCATCCATCACCACCACTACAGGAGGAGAAATCCATCATCACCACTACTTCTACAGGAGGAGAACTATCCATCACCACTCACTACAGGAGGAGAACCATCTATCACCACTCACTACAGGAGGAACCATCCATCACCACTACCACAGGAGGAGAACCATCCATCACCACTACTACAGGAGGAGAAACCATCTATCACCACCACTACAGGAGGAGAACCATCCATCACCACCACCACAGGAGGAGAACCATCTATCACCACTACCAAGGGTGAGGGAAACCATCCATTACCACTCACAGGAGAGGAGAACCACTATCACCACTACTACAGGAGGAGAACTATCTCATCACCACTACTACAGGAGGAGAACCATCTATCACCACTACTACAGGAGGGAACCTGAATATCCATTACCACTCACTACAGGAGGAGAACCATCTATCACCACTACTACAGAGGAGAACCATCCATCACCATCACTACAGGAGGAGGACCATTCATTAATACTCACTACAGGAGGGGAACCATCCATCACCACTACTACAAGAGGGAACCATCCATCAACACTCACTACAGGAGGAAAAGAACCATCCATCACCACTACTACAGGAGGTGTGAAACCATCCATCACCACTCACTACAGGAGGGGAAACCATTCATCACCACTCACTACAGGAGGAGGACCATCCATCACCACCTCACTAAGTGAGGAGAGAGAACCATCCATCACCACTACCACAGCAGGAGGAGAACCATCCATCACCACTACTACAGGAGGAGAACCATCCATCACCACTCACTACAGGAGGGGAACCATCCATCACCACTTCAATACAGAGGAGAACCATCCATCACCACTCACTGGCCAGTGGAGGAGACCATCCATCACCACTCTCACTACAGGAGGAACCATCCATCACCACTGCCAAGCAGGAGAGGAGAACCATCCATCACCACTCACACAGGAGGAGAACCATCCATCACCACTACTACAGGTGATAGAGAACCATCCATCACCACTCATACAGGAGGAGAACCACCATCACCACTCTCACTACAGGAGGGGAACCATCCATCACCACTCACTATGGGAGGAGAACCATCCATAACCACCCACTAGACATGATCAGGTATCCCGCCGTACTATACCACGTCCAACACCTTATAATAAAGCATATACCGGTATAGCCACGACAGGAGTAGAGCTGTGGGAGTGCCAATGAGGTTTGTTTATGAACCTGAGACTGGAAAACAAAGGGGGCCACGACCAGGCTAATTACCTTCATCTAATGAGCCGTCTTCCCGGGGCCTAATAATATTGTTGTCGTGTTTTTGTCAATTTTTCTTTTCTCATCCTAAAAATATATGAATATGCGAAGACCAATTGTTTTTTATCATTATTCTTTTCTCTCCAGTGTGTGTGAGTTGAGTTGTCGTATTTAAAACAGACAAAAGGTGCTGTTTGAGTGTGTGTGTGTGTGTGTGTGTGTGTGTGTAGAGTCGACTAGTTCAACAGAAAACCAGCACCACTGCCACCAACGTAATACCACCACCATTACCACCCCACCTCTATACCACCACCATCTTCCCCCCAGCTCACCACCACCACCACCACCACCACCTCTACCACCACCAACCAGTACCTATCAAAGTATACTGTATATATTCCCACATACATACACACATAGCCTACATACATACATTTCCGGTTATCAATATATCTTTAGAGTAACTAAGATAAAGAAATGATAAAATTAATTCTGGCATCTTTACCTCCAAAACCCCCACCCCCACAAAATTGTCACTGAAAATAGTAACACAGTGTTGTTATATATTCAATGATTTGATGACTTTTGTGGGTTTCACGTAAAAAAGAGGAAGCAATCACAACGTTTACTAAAAATAGGTTTAAAGTTGAGTGTAAATGATCGAGGCGTTACTGTATTGGGAACCTCCTGGGCTGTTAGTGGACAGTGTGACTTAGCCGAGAAAAAACGTAGAGCTTTCGGGATGATAATAATAATAATAATAATAATAATAATAATAATAATAATAATAATAGTAATAATAATAATAATAATAATAATAATAATAATAATAATAATAATAATAATAATAATAATAATAATAATAATAATAATAATAATAATAATAATAATAATAATAATAATAATAATAATAATAATAATAATAATAATAACAACAACAACAACAACAAAACAACAACAACAATAATAATAATAATAATAATAATAATAATAATAATAATAATAATAATAATAATAATAATAATAATAATAATAATAATAATAATAATAATAATAATAATAATAATAATAATAATAATAATAATAATAATAATAATAATAATAATAATAATAATAATAATAATAATAATAATAATAATAATAATAATAATAATAATAATAATAATAATAATAATAACAATAATAATAATAATAATAATAATAATAATGATAATGATAATGATAATGATAATAATAATAATAATAATAATAATAATAATAATAATAATAATAATAATAAAAATAATAATAATAATAATAATAATAATAATAATAATAATAATAATAATAATAATAATAATAATAATAATAATAATAATAATAATAATAATAATAATAATAATACTCTAATAATAGATCTGCGGCTCAACTAACTCAACACGGCTAGGATAGGTACTTATGTATTAGGATATTTAATTTTAAGGTTAATAAAATGGTGGCAATGGTATGGCTGTAAGGGGAGGATGGAGGCCAATAAAATAGTAGTAGTGGAGGACTTTGAACACATCTAACGAAGCCCGTGTGGACGTCAGTACTGAGGATTCTGGACGTGGGGGACAGCGAGCCTTCTTCGACACATCAGATTTTGATCCCATGGCCGTTTGTCACCGTAACCTAGCTCTCGATGCTGCACATAGGAGAACGAGAACGACAAGAGAAGGCATGGGAGAGAATTAAAACGTTGGATCAAGACAGCTTCACTCCTCTAGTGTTCACAACCTCTGGTGGATGGGCCTGCGCAAGATGTTTCACGCCAGACTTGTTTGGATCTCCGAAGAAGCAGCAGCCCGTAGTTATGTTACAGCTCGGATGAGATGTCGACTGTCCTTCTCTCTCCTTCGGTCGGCTTTGCTCTGCCTCAGGGGAACGAGAGCTTCTGCCCCTACTCCGACAACTGCTGCAGATATCGACTATGAGGCTACAGTCACCGAATGCCGCATAGATCTGCGGCTCAACTAATTTAACACAGATAGGATAGTTTCTTATGTATTAGGATATTTAATATTAAGGTAAATAAATGGTGGCGAAGGTGTGGCTATTGGGGGAGGCTGGAGGCCACGTTAAAAAAAAAAAGTAGTAGTAGTAGTAGTAGGTATCACTCGGGCTGGCAAATCATACCCACACTGTTGCCCGAGTTTTCCTTTCCGAGTCCTTCCTCAAGATCGCCTCGGTCATTCACAGTACCCTCCCCATATAAGAGGGTTGGTGACCACAATCCTCCACTCTAAACGTTCTCGGGCTTATCTCTGGGACTCGCTTTTTATACCAGTCATCCCTCCTAGTCTCTGCCTTCCCCGGGCCCTCCAACCCTCAACTTTGCCCATTAATATTTCTGTTATTATCCCCTCATCCTTAATTATATGACCAAAGTATCTCATTTGTCTTTTTCTGTACAATTCAAGTATCTTTTTCCTTGCATAGAATCAAACAAAAACAAACAGCAACTAAACTTTCAATCCCTGAGCTTAAACAAATACATGATTTTTTGTATACAATTAAGTTCAGTGATCCAAAGTTGGCATGACTGACTTTTAGGCCACTAGACAATATAAACACCTTCTTTGCCCACATAAGCACACGCCGTACGACCTTTGCACCATTAATACGACTCCCCAATGCTAATAACACGCAACAAATTAATATTTTATCATTAAAAAAAACCACATGGAGGTTAAATTAAGGCCATGAGTGTTGATTAACCGTGATTATAATTTACACAGATCTGAGTTACGTCTTGAGGACACCGATCTCCGCTATTGATTTCCCTCGGGATTACCAATTATATTATTACCCACGACCTGATGACCTATTTGAGAACTATTATGAACTCAGCTGTGTTATTGAGAGGCTACCAATCCAACTATGACTGCAGCCTCATAATCGACTCTTCTCCGACATTCACAATGACTAAAACCAGATAATGTTAAAATCTCAAGGTGGTCATGGTATCCTGTTTGAAGCATCAGTGAGTTCCTATATAAAGATGATATCCTTGTGTTCCTCCCACCAGCGCTTACCAAGGTTCCCACTAGTACCTCCCCCCCAGAGCCACCCTTCCTCCCCCTCAGTGCCACCAGTGCCACCAAGTGTCATCTCCTCCCCCATCAGTATCATCCTAACTGGCACCAAATTTTGCTTCACTGCTGACAGGACATTAATTTTGAGGAGGTTGTAGAGGGCGGGTCAGGTACACGCGGGACACACAGGTGATCAAGTTGCCTGGTGGTGGTGTAGGAGGTACTAGTGTCGTGAGAGGTGCTGGAGGTGTAGGTGGTGCCAGTAGCGTGGGAGGACCTGGGGGCATGGGAGGGTCTGGGGGCGTGGGATGGTCTGAGGGCGTAGGTCTGGAGGCGTGGGAGGGTCTGGAGGCATGGGAGATGCTAGAGGTGTGGTGGTGCCAGTAGCGTGGGAGAATCTGGGGCGGGAGGGTCTGGGGCGTGGGATGGTCTGAGGGCGTAGGTCTGGAGGCGGGAGGGTCTGGAGGCATGGGAGATGCTAGAGGCGTGGTGGTGCCAGTAGCGTGGAGGCCTGGGGGCGTGGGAGGGTCTGGGGGCGTGGGATGGTCTGAGGGCGTAGTCTGAGGCGTGGAGGGTCTGGAGGCATGGGAGATGCTAGGGAGGCGTGGGTGGTGCCAGTAGCGTGGGAGAATCTGGGACGTGGGAGTGGCCTGGGGGGCGGGATGGTCTGAGGGCGTAGGTCTGGAGGCGTGGAGGATCTGGAGGCATGGGAGATGCTAGAGGTGTAGGTGGTGCCAGTAGCGTGGAGACCTGGGGCGGGAGGTCTGGGGGTGGATGTCCGAGGGCGTAGGGTCTGGAGGCGGGAGGGTCTGAGGCATGGAGATGCCAGGAGGCGTGGGTGGTGCCAGTAGCGTGGAAGGGTCTGGGGGCGGGAGGCCTGGGGAAGTGGGAGGTGGTCTGGGGCGTGGGGAGGGTCTGGGGGCGTGGGAGATGCTAGTAGCGGGAGGGTCTAGGGGCGTGAGTCTGGAGGCGTGGGAGGTGCTAGAGGAGTGGGTGGTGCCAGTAGCGTGGGAGGGTCTAGGGGCGTGAGTCTGGAGGAGTGGGAGATGATAGAGACGTGCGTGGTGCCAGTATGCGGGGCTTAGAGGCGTGCGTGGTGCCAGTAGCGTGGGAGGGTCTGTGGGGTGATCATGAATGGCCTGGCTGGAGTCGTTAGAGGCGTTATGATAATCTGATTAGCTTTTAACTGGCGGGAATGACGGAGCATTTTCCAACACCTCAGTAAAAAAAAATCAAACTAACCTTATGTTCTATTTTCGTTTCAGTTATCCTCCTCTACCATACAAAGTGATGAACTTTACGGTATGTCAGGGTCATGGCGATAAGGTCAAAACACCGATATTAACCGAATGTTCTTTTACTGGTGAATTATTTACAAACATATCACTTACGTTTCTCCTCTCAGTGAATCATTTACAAAGTCTCCGTTTTCTTTTACGAGCAAGATAGAGGGTGGGGGGAGGGGGGAGGGAGGCGGGTGTTGCGAGGCGGTCCTGGTGGTATAAGCAAACTGTGAAAGGAGGACCCACTCAAGCAGGGGATACACCGATTTAAATCCTTTAATGGTGAGATTATGGCGCGGATTTACATCATTTAATGGGGGAGAATATGGAGCTCACTTAAATCCAATAATGGGGAGATAGTATTGTCGGGATTTGTGGCTTAATCAACGTGGTATTTTTAGACGGTCGTGGTGGCTAGTGTAGGAACCCAGTCAAGGCATATAGACGGACCCAATAACACTAGTCTACTGTGACAGCTTTGACACCGGGGATATATAATTCACGATTCAAATTTCTGCTCTTAAGTTGGGTTAGGTTAAGTTAAGTTAAATTGGGTTAGATTTGATTAAGCTGGGTTAGGTTAGATTAAGTTGAGTTCGATGAGATTGTTGGCTTAGGTTATGTATGAAGACTGGTGATCAGGGCCATCCATTCAGGGGGTTTTGAGCTGTTCTCACCAGACCTCCTAGATTCTGTATCGTTCCAGGGACAACAGCTTTTGATCCCATCCCAGTTTTCTTAACCTCTGGGTCACGTCCTCAGCTTTACCCATTAATACAAACTGACGTAGATGTAGAGGAAGATATATGGATTTAGGTACTTTAATCTAAATTACAACGAAAATAAGACAAATACAATACTAAAAAAAATATTATGTACAAATAATTATTCCTTAGATGATTAGGAATCTTAACTTATTTCACCCTAACGATAAATACAGGGGTTAGGTTAGGTTAGGTTAGGTTAGGTTAGGTTAGGGTGTTTACTAGGTGAGACAAAGAGAAGATATGAAACTGCACCTAACTGGTTGAAATTAACAAAAACAGGAAAATAACGACTAAAAGTAACATTAATAATTACAGTGAAACTTAACCTAAGCTCCATCAACGCGCCTTTATAATTATGATCGTTTCATTGTAATTTCGTGTAGTCTCTGCCTGTACGCAACACATTCCCTCATGATAATTTTGTCATAATTCACTACCATAATAAAAGACGTTTTAGTAATATAGCATAGAAAACTGTGCTTATACATTTATATAATTTAACAAAGGTAGACAAAAAGAGTTACAAGGTGATTGATGCACGCGGATAATAATTCCCCCCCCCCCTCCCCCTGTTCTAAAATCGTATCACTAGGCTAATCTAAACACAAGGAGACGACGCTAGCTGTTCAATGCCTTGTCTGATTTTCATGTTTCTTAATAATAAACAATGAACTATTACCTGACCCCTGGTGAGTATTATTTCTCCTAATTTGTAATAAAATCTATTCATTTCTCAGATTAGAATTCCTTAATAGACTGTCGCTGGTAAAGTTGATATGTAAGATAATGCTCACACGAAAGTAAAGTGACTGAGACGTTGTGGATAATACAACGCTTCTCTGGTTGACTCTATCATCATGAATATGTAGGTAACACATTAATATATTCCATTACATGAGCTTGGTGCAGGTGTTGGCGGAGCAGAGATTAGCCTACACGATGACGACGACCCATGCACCTCTCTTGTTACTATCTCTGTCAGGACCTGGTGTTATCTGTCATATTGTTTCTGTCTGTTACTGTCTCACGTTTGTTATTGTCTCTGTAAGGACCTGGTGATGGGGATGTCTATATCTGTCTTCCTGTCTCTGTCTGTTACTGTCTCGTGTCAATTATTGTCTCTGTTAGGACCTGGTGATGGGGATGTCTATATCTGTCTTCCTGTCTCTGTCTGTTACTGTCTCGTGTCAATTATTGTCTCCGTGAAGATAATTGGGTTGTCTGTTACTCTGTTAATCATATTTAAACCCATAGACAAGTACTTGACGTAATGCTTAGGTGATAAACGTATGTATGTACTGTGAGTCCTGTGAGAGCGTCATGGTGCCGGGTTGTTGAGTATCAGAGCAACACACAGTACACTAAAGGGACGCTGCTTCCCATATAACTTGATGATGAAGAGAGAACGAATGAGAGAGATGGGATGAAGGCGTAACGTTAAGTACAGACTGGTGTGCCTATGGTTAAGGGGTCATATCAGGGGTTCAAGTTAACACGGTGATGTTTCTTGGGTGTGTGTGTGTGCAAGAGGGCAGGTGTGAGATGAGAGGCAGGGAGGAGGCGGCTGAAGGTGCGGGAGGAGGCGGCTGAAGGTGCGGGAGGAGGCAGGGAGTTAGAGGAATAGGCAACTCTTACATTTTTTACATGAGTAGATGGATGTGGAGGAGGAGGCCATCCTTAATGTATAGCGGAGTCTGGGTGGTGTTGGTGGTGATAGCAGTAGTGGTGATGGTAGTGGTTGTGATAGTGGTGATGGTAGTGGTAGTGATAGTGGTGTTGGTAATGACGGTGGTAGTAGTGGTGATAATGGTGGTATTATGGACAGCCCAACACTACTCATTGAAACTTTGAGCAGATGTGAATGAGTGTAGGGTTAGCTATAATATTAACTGGGGTGAGACGCAATGATGGAGGGGGAGGTGGTGCATGAGAGACACACACACACACACACACCCACACAGTCTTACATTGCGCCCTCACACGTTTCTTTTCATTACACCAACAACTAGACCTAAAAGAAAGACAACCTCTCCCTGACACTCACACAGGCCTCCTATACGACCAACATAACGTTATCGGAGACCCAGAAAGTTGTTATCGGGTTTTGACATGTATAAACTTCACGGGTCTGAGGGTAGAAAAAAGTGTGTTATCATTTGTCGGGAAACTTGTCGCCGCAGGTGTTGACGAGGCGTTACACCCCCCCGACACCTGTCCTCTGGTGCTAGTGAGTGTGATGATGGTGACAAACTTTAAGGCGCAAGTTATTGACGTGAATGGATATACTGTATTATGATTGCAGAACTAAGTAAAATGTATATGCGTATAAGGTATATACATAGATACATTGATTGGAATATACATCGAAAGAGACAGACAGATCGATAACTATACAATCATACAAGTAAACAGATTTGTATACATATTCACATTCGCGGTACAGACCAGCACACACACACACACACACACACACACACACACACACACACACACACACACACACAACCAGTGCACTAGTGGTAATCAACGAGGCATGGTCAGAGAGGCTCGAACGCTGGTATAACCCTGACTATGCTAGGCTGTCCCACACCACTCACCTCACACCCACACATAACTACAACAAAGGTCTTTAAGCGTGTAACAAGGCTAGTAATTACCTTCTAGTGGGCACAGCTGGGGAGGACGCCAGTGAGCAGCGAACCTGTATTATTTTACCATATTTTATGTCCTTTAAAATGGGATTAGGTTAGATTAGATTAGGTTAGGTTAGATTAGGTTAGGTTAGATTAGGTTAGGTTAGGGTTAATTTCCAAAGATAAACACGCATTATTACACATATTTTAAGAATGACTGACAATGCAACACCAACATTTGAACTGACGCAAGCGTTACTATACTGGGAGTAAATACTAAACCCGTATCCTATTGCATACATTAAAACACCCGTATACCAAGGAAACAGAAAATGTGTATATATTCTACATGTAAACAACTCCAGAAAACACACAGACGCACATCCCAAACACATCATGACAATAACCACAGTGTGTTAAGGAGGAGGAGGAGAGAGAGTGAAAATCGCGTGCTGATGTGTAACTAACCAGCATCAGGAGAGTATCGCCACCTGCGTTAATTACCAAGACCGTCACATTCAGGTATAACATTACAGTGAACCTCGGCAGGGAGAAACAGATGTAATTAAATAACTCCTCACTCCTACAATGACGTCATTCGGAGGGAGGTAAGGAGTGAGAGACAGCTGGCGTTACAGAGGGTCAACAACAAAGATCAAATATATAGCTAAATCCTGCAGATATGATTGGATTAATATATACAACGCTAGCCACACCACAACAGCGACCACATCACAACAGACCACAACACAGGCCACACTACAACACTGGCTAAACACCATAAGGCCACACCATAACACTGACCACATCACAACAGACCACATCACAGGCCACACTACAACACTGGCTAAACACCATAAGGCCACACCATAACACTGACCACACCACAACACTGACCAGTAACCATACCACAACAGCATCCACCCCCACAAGAAGCATCCACAACACCTCAAGGCAGTAAATACGTTCCCCTTGACAGATCACATCTTGGGTGTACACCTGGTCCCGCCTCCCCATCATTACCTGTCGCCACTGGGTGAGAGGAATAACATAGTGCCCCAGGAATCATTTACCGGGTATTACAGCGTCAGTCTCCTGTAGGCAAGTTACACACGCTAGTGGGAATGTGATCTGTGGTTGTATCTTCAGCGGTGGAGATAAACTTATGTGGTAGTGGAAATTATAAACATTTTGGCGGGTTTCAAAGTTGGAAATGAACGCTGTAGTGGAAATAATAAACGTTTTGGTGAGTTTCAGGATTGGAAATAAACGTTGAAGTGGAATTAATAAACGTTTTTGTGGATTTCAGGACTGGAAATAAACATTGTAGTATTTTGTTTTACCTCTCCACCACTCCAACACTAGATAACCCACTCCACTATAGAAAAAAAACCCACTCCACAACCCACACACCATTGTACAGCCCCCCACCACCACTCCATTCTTTCTCAGGGCAGCGGCTCCTCATCTGCTAAGAAATTTAACAAGGAGACTCTTTCAGGAACACGAGGGGGTTGTCACGCTTGGCTCGTCACACTAGATTGTATGGTGAAGCGCTGACCTTCCATGTTACTTAAAGAAAATTGAAATAATATGAAAAGAGATGTTGAGAGCCATGAGGACGTGTAGGTGAAGTGATGACAGTGAGTGATGGCGTGACAGGTGATGACTATGAGTGATGACGTGCCAGGTGATGAGCGAGTGATGGCATGACAGGTGATGACAGCCAATGATGACATGCTTTAAGATGATGACAGCTTTGGTGACATTTTTTTTGTGTCCAGAAACAACTTGGGAAAAAAATTACGATAAAATACACCATACGTAAACCATTTTACCTAATTCTTAATAAATACTGTCTAGTGTAGAACTTGTAACTTAGCGAACGTTTTAAAGACAACATACACAATATATTTTTCAACAGAGTTCTTAAAGACGACAGTACTCTAGAATTAGCTATTTATACTCACTCGTGTTATTGATACGAGTTTTGAAATAATATTCAAAGCAATATTTTCTATTTCATTATATGTAAAATAGGTACTGAACTTTATATTCTTCTCGTTGTAAAATTTTCGAGACTATTTCTATATACAGTATATGTTTGTATGTCTAGCTATAAATAAATCAACGGATACTAATCTCAGGGTCAGAAAATGTTGAAATGTGGTGAATGTGAGAAGGTAAGTTTTTATTGTTATTCATACATCAACTGTTGCCAGAACCACCTCCTTCAGCACCACCAGAGAGTATACGTCAGACCACTGTAATATACGACCTAATATTTATCTCTATCGATTTAGAGAAAATATATTGCAAAATAAATACGACTTGACTTATATTCCAAAACATGTTAATAATTCTGCTGTTGTTGTTGTGGATTATACATACTGTATTATGATGATGAGATTTTGGTAAATTTGTATATTTCTCTAGTGTATTTATGTGTGTTTAGACCGAGTATGACCTTCAGTTCCGTCGGAAAATGGCCGTTTTTTTATCGTTTTTTTTTTTTCGCGGGGTGTTTTCCGAAAAAAATGGCTAAGCGAATACAAAAAAAAAAAACATAAACCTGACCTAACCTAACGTAACTGACTCTCACCAATTGATGGAATCACTTATTTCTTACCTTATTGGCCGTCTCTTCTTTGTCTTTGGGATAAGGGAGGAGTTATCACAATGCCACATATGTTGGTCTTGACGATATTTACATTCGTTCTTACTGAGGTCGGGAGAACACCATGAGATCGAAAAAATGCTATAGTTTCTTGGTTTTTTTCCCCCAAAACTCGCAATCAACTCCATATAATTGAAGTGACACCCATCGCAGACTTCCATGGTCGGAAATGTATTTGAATTTGGAAATATAAGAGACCCAAAATAAAAATCGAATTTAATTGGGCCAAACATACCTCGAATTAAACCACAAATCATTTTAATTGGTTCTCCCCCAAAACGCTAATGATTGGCCACGTGACGCGTAAAGGAACTCATGCACGTGGTGATTTATGAAGGAGACAGGCAGTGTGGGAGGTGAGGTAGGCGATAATGGCGGAAGATTAATGGAAGAAAATAGAGAAATTTTTGGATGAGCTATCTCCGTTATAATACATTTGCGACGGTAATGTAATAGAAGAAAATTATCTTATAATTAGACATCTTATTCGAATATGATGATAGACACGGGGTAGGAATGTCGGGTGCGAAAAGACAATAATACCGAGATTTTGAACATCTATTTGTTTATTTATTTAGTTATTTATCTATATTTATTATTTTTTACGTGTGTTATAGTGTAGAGGTGACGCTGAAGGGGACCAGCACCAGGACTTTGTGAGAATCGGGGAGTAGGGGAAGGGAGGATGTGTTCAGGTGCTCCCACGACTGTATAGGAATAACAAGACAATACAAGAATAAGATACTTTGTCCCGGTAAGGGGGTGAAGGGGAGAACAAGAAAAGACAGTAAAGTATAAAAGGTATAAAAAAGACTGTACAGTAAAAGTGAGAGGCAGGGCGAGGCTCAGATTGCTGTTCCTATTGTTAACCAGGGAAGGATAGATATGATCAAGGAAGCACACTGGCGCCATCTGCTCCTCTGTGATCCAACTTACTCACGCTCGAGTAAACAAGGGAATGGGGAGTATAAAGTAGGGATACTTTCCGCCGTTTTTTAGCAGTTTTTCCACAACATCCCAGCGTCGATTCACTTGTCCACGATCCTCTAGCAGCCAGACGGACGAGTGCAAGGTACCTTGGACGAGTGGGCCTCCCTGGAGAGCAAGGAATATATAGAGAGGAACTATTTCTTCTATACATTCCCAGTTGATCCCTAGTAATGAAGAAACTCCCCTGCAGATGTCTCTCCCATCAGTAGCGCGTCGTCTGTTTGTTAACGTTCGTCACTCTTTTACTTTTACTTTTTTTTCTCCCGTTTCACTTAACTTTTCCACCCAGCTTGACTGCAGTTGTCAACTGTCACAAATTTAAAGTTTATCTCCCCAATCGTAGTCGGAGTGTTAGTAAGCTGTATGCTGTCTTAAATTAAAAGAAATTATAGTGTGTGTGATTCTCATCAGAACATTCAAACATGTAATGTATTTCGGCCTTATCCACCCTGAATTATATATATTTTCAAAACTGAAAGCTGAAACTTAGTCTTTATTACTGCTTTCTAATTTTTTGTGGATATCATAAAGATTGGATTACCTGCCCGCTTGCTTTTGATGTTTTCTTAACTTATATTTATCTACCACCTAAGTCCCTTATTTAGAATTATTTCATGTACTGTACAACATGGTATAGCTTCTTTTATTTAAGAAACATCCTTGTTCGTGAATATATATATATATATATATATATATATATATATATATATATATATATATATATATATATATATTTTGGTGTATCTGATAACAACGCCTTGCTTTCTCTATTCAAGACATCTTCAGAGGTACCGTTGTTTTTTTTATATATATATATATATATATATATATATATATATATATATATATATATATATATATATATATATATATATGTTTATTTATGCAACGGCCGCTAAGAATAGAAAATGTATATGGCTCATGACAGGAGTTTACGCTAAAGACAAGCTCGTTCTCTAGACAACAACACGTTTTCTATGATGAACGTAAATATTTATGTCAAAATTAATTCAAGAGATGGCGCAGTTGTCAGGGCTGAACGTTAATTGAATGTAGTACAAGTTCTCTATATATTCCTTCCTTGGTATAACACACCATTGTGACGTCACTAGCAAGCCATATGCCTGAGTGAGCCTTAAAGGAAGGTCGTTCCGTGACTGGCTGTGGTGATTAAATTTTTAGTATATTTTTATTAGTTATTTAAACACAATCTTATTTCGCTACTGTCCTTTGTGGTGAGTAAATTGTTGGTATTTTTATTTTCATAATTAAGTTACATGTGATGTTAGAGAGTTGGTTACTGAGTTTTATTCCGTCATGAAATGGAAATTTAGGTGAAGATGTTTTATGAAAGGGTAATTGCAAAGATAAACAACGTCATTTTATATATTATGCTGCCTTGGTATTAGTGTAGTTTATATTGGTGTTTGTAGTAGGAAATAATTCGTTGCCGTCGGCGTAGCTAGAGTGTGTGCCGCCAGAGCTATATGATTCTGCCCCTCCATGACCATACAAAAAAATACAAATTGCACAGTGACTCACCTAACCTAACCCAACCAATAATTAACCACAGAGAAGAACAGTATATTTTACCCTCAACTATTTAATTATGTCCGTAACTTTTGAAAGCCCTTACTGTTGTCAGACAAAAGCCACCCCGATCAAAGTAGGGGGCTTTTGTCTGGGTGGCTTTTGTCAGTGTGGCTTTTGTCGGGGGGGCTTTTGTCAGGGTGGCTTTTGTCTGGGTGGCTTTTGTCAGTGTGGCTTTTGTCAGTGTGGCTTTTGTCTGGGTGGCTTTTGTCAGTGTGGCTTTTGTCAGTGTGGCTTTTGTCGGGGGGGCTTTTGTCAGTGTGGCTTTTGTCTGGGTGGCTTTTGTCTGGGTAGCTTTTTGTCTGGGTGGCTTTTTGTCGGGGGGCTTTTGTCAGTGTGGCTTTTGTCAGTGGCTTTTGTCTGGGTGGCTTTTTGTCAGTGGCTTTTGTCAGTGTGGCTTTTGTCGGGGGGCTTTAGTCTGGGTGGCTTTCGTCTGGGGGGCTTTTGTCTGGGTGGCTTTTGTCTGGGTGGCTTTCGTCTGGGGGGCTTTTGTCTGGGTGGCTTTTGTCAGGGGGGCTTTTGTCTGTACCCCAGTGAGGATAGTGTCTTAGTATAAAATCGCAATGCTGTGAAACAAAATCTTAATATTTAATCTCAGTACCGCAGCAAGTCACATCAATATTTTTTAACCAATACTTTAATATTTCTTACCTTATAGTATTATGTCTTCCAACGAAGTAAATAACTGGATCGAAAACACAAGAGAACTTAAAAGTCGTCTAGCCTCCCCTCGTCTTGTAACGATGGAGACTTGTGCAGAACTGAAGTGAATTGCTTGTAACTGGTGGATTGGTCGGCTGTACATGAACTGTTATGACCCGAGACTGCATGGTTTTGCAGCTACTGGAGACGTTAATCCTTCCCTTTGTATCGGCGGCAAGTTAATCCTCGTCGTGTCTGACCTAACACCTGACCCACACCACATGAGCTCACTGGCGTACTTGTTTGAAGTTGTTTCCTTAATCCTCAACAGGTTACAGGTTGTGTGTGTGGCGGGGGGCCTCATAGCAAGGGTGTAGCTCATGACGTGGCCGTGATGATGTGGGTCAGGTGTTAGGTCAGACACGACAAGGATTAACTTGCCGCCGATACAAAGGGATGGATTAACGTCTCCAGTAGCTGCAGATATGGGTGATGAGCAGACCCAAAAGTGCCGCCCCCCAAAAGTGCCGCCCGGGGTGGCAAGACCGCCCCCAAAGTGCCGCCCGGAACCAGACCCCCAGTGTCGCGGGGCGGACCGCCGCCGCCCCCCAAAAGTGCCGCCCGGGGCGGGTCCCCCCCCCTAGCTACGCTAGTGGATTTGGTGAATTGACAAAAATTAATAGCACCCATGCAGCCGTATCATATCACGTTCAGAAAATGCCTCAAATTTCAACATATCATAGTGAGTTCTTTGTTTAATATAACGGGAGCTGAGTGAAGGTTTATACCAGAAATAATTTATGGAATTGAACCAAAATTTCTGGAGATAATATTTATATGATACCGAACACGAAAATGGAAGTGAGAATGCACAGAACCTATTAGAACCTGACCTAACCTTACCTCCCTTTCAAACCTGCGCATTGTCGTTTAAATTTCCGGTAATACTGCAGCAGGCGGGTAACACCAGGAGTTGTTCGGTTATGTGCATGTTTTTTTTTTCCATAGAAGATCTTTGGATGATAGTAAGCAATAAAACCATTCAAGAACTTTCTATGGTGTTACTATAGTGTGCCGTCTACACAGGTATCTCTAGTCTAATCTTACCCAACCTAACATTGACCTAATATAACCCGATCAAACCAAACCTAACCCATCCCGACTCAACACGACCCAACCCGACCTGTTCTAACCCTACCTAACCTAACTTAGCCTAAACATCTTGTAACCTGTATGTGATAGTTACATAAAATAAATAGATGAACCATGTTTCATATCCGATCGATGATTTTTTTTAAGTTATACTGTGCACGTGAAGGAGTCAAAAGGCTTGTGTCATTCTCAGCTTTAGGTTTTTTTTATCAAATTATGAGACTCACAGAGATAACACCTCGCTCAGTGGGTAATGGGATGGTTGGGTCACAATGATAGCGTGACTCGCTCACACCAGTGTGTCTCACCCCCACGGTGCCACCAACCGTGAAATTACTGACGTCACACATTGCTGACTCATTTCACAGATCGGTAGCTTTGACTGACGCTGGAAGCTGACACTCAGAAGATGCCCAATGGGTTAATGTGTAATTCATGGCTACAATACTTTTGAGTCTGTGGCTGTGTATGTGCGTGTCTTCTTTACATATAACACACACATACACACAGGTGCTAAGTACAGTTTAATCTCTCCAATAGCTTTTGGAAACCGATAAAAAACTGACAGTTATGCACTATCTCAACTACAAGTTTATCCATGAATAAATAATCAACCTATCTTCACTATTCTCGCCACAATAGCAGAGAATCTTAGGAGACGACTGCAACTATCGCGTCTTGATTTCCTTCCATCTCCCAGATCAAAAGACCCAGTTAGAGTAACAAGGGGTGCGGGCCGTGATCCGCGCCGCCCTTGTTAACAGGGAACAGTGGCACCTCATAACCCACTCTGATCCTCACCCCTCGACCTTATTACTATATGGCAAAATATGTTTGTGGGAGGTACAACGGCTCCTCCAAGACTCATGACCTAGATTCTCAAAAATTATATATATATATATATATATATATATATATATATATATATATATATATATATATATATATATATATATATATATATATATATATATATATATATATATATATATATATATATATATATATATTTTTTTTTTTTTTTTTTTTTTTTTACCTATCACAGGTCACTGACCCACATCGGGGCCTGGGGGGCGAAAATGTAGTAGTAATAATAATAATAATAATGATGATGATGATGATGATGATGATGAAATTTATGATAAAAAAACAAAAATAAAATAATGATAAAAAAACAAAAATAAAATAATGATAATAATACAGTAACTGTAATAATAATAATAATAATTTTAATAATAAAGAACTATAAATACAAAAATGAAGAAAAAGATCAAAAGTTTTTCAAGGTACAGTATTGTTAAACTAGTAGTTTATTAAGTAATCAAGGTCAACATAATGTATTGCAAACATTATGAAACGTTTATATATATATATATTATATATATATATATATATATATATATATATATATATATATATATATATATATATATATATATATATATATATATATATATATATATATCGGTACTTAACTGGTTAGACAGTTTGGTATATTTTCATAATTTCGTCTGGATAATGAATTTCTTTTCATATTAATAATTTCACACATACTGTGGGTTTATTTTTTTCTATTGGCTATTTACATTTGGATTATACTCTGTATTACTGAACTCTTAAAACAGTTTATCTTATTAATTCCCAGTAACAAGACGAATACAAAAGAAAAACAAAAATATAAATTAAGTTCTATATTTCTGCCATAGGTGGCTTGGAAAATGCTGATCCAGAGTTCAGTGTCAACTGTTGTAATTTTTGTAATTTATTCTGTAATTATTTTTTTTTAATTTGTTTTATATTTGCATACAACGCATAAGCATTTACTACTGGTGATTCGCCCTCAGATAATAAAAACTAACTCATAAACTAGTTATCACATTAACCTTCAACTTTAATACGAAAGATAATTTGACCAAACAAAAATTGCAGTAGCCATAGAACCAGTAATAGTTACAAGTCTGAGGAGCCAGTAACAGCTATGACTAGTTTACCAATGACAATAAGGTAATTTTTTTTTATTTGACAACCCTAAATTATTAGTGTATTATATTTTAGAACATGCAATAAACCTAAAAACCAAAATAAAAAATAAATAAAAAATAATAAATCAAAATCAGTAGTAATAAAGTTTGATCATTATAAAGAACATTTATGATTTTTAGGTTCCTGTTTATTGCACATCCTAAAATATACAATACTGTAGTAATCATTCGGGGTTCTCGAACAAAAAAAAATTTTTTTTCCTTAAGAGCATCCCACGAGGATCACTGCCGTGTCTCATCTATATTGTCAACAAAGTGTATCTAACTGTAGCTGGGGACATGAAGGCAGTCGTGTAGTGCCAACCACATTGCCTCCTTGAGTACTGTACAATGTAGTAGCATTCAGTGTGTTGCATGTATACAGTATTCATACTGTCCCTAACAAGATCTCAAGCCTATGGGACCTACTTTACATTTTCAGCACTGCACTGTAATAAGGAAATCTTTTACTGTATTCAACATTTTTGTTTAGCAGTCACATTACTGTAGTTCCATTCTGTATGTCCCATTCTCCTGCATACTGCATTGTAAAAAATTATCAACAATTGTTTAAGTGAATAAACACATATGCTAATATCCTTATACTGTACGGCTTATATATTGCTAACCTTAAGATCAGAAAACACAGTGCAAGTGTAATTTTTCCTCTCCATTGCATAGATTATTTATATCTCAAAAATGGAAAACAGTTATAGGCAATATGCATTCAGTAACAGAGGCCATAATATTTATCAAAGCATAAGACACCAATATACTGTATCAATATTTTCATGGTAGGATAATCCCAAACAGTGAAGAACTTTTCCTATTTTATATATTGCCAAAGTAACACCACAATACCATTTAATAACCATTCTGCATGTACTCTTATAAAACAGTTGCATTACATCATTCAAATGAGTCTGACTTTGTGAAGCCTATTTGAGATCATGAATGTAACACTTAACTACTTCACTTTAACTCTTGGATAATGAACATTTTATATAAATTTACAGCAGCATTCTGTCATTTTTTCATCATTTGTACATATATTCATTATGTGATTTTTCTCCCACATAGATTCTACTTTTCTTAATTTCTACTTCATGTAAGTTTATAGAGAATCTCCCAAATTATTAAAAAAAATTCATATTTTTTGGATATCACTCCGATCCCAGCTCACCAACACCTACAGTATTTTGTCAGCAATATTATAACCAATATTTTTTGTTACCATTATTTCTTACTGTGCAAATTCTGGCAAGCCAAAATTATACTGTTAATTTCTCCAGCTGGATAATTTTATACATCTGCAAATTATGATGCCAATCAGGTATATACTCATCTTGAAGAAAAATATCATTTAATGCATCCATAGTGTCAGATTGTCTTAGTCATACTGCACCCTTTACAGTTTTCTCTCTACTAAATCAAATACATTACATTCCATGGTACAGTATATGAACTTCCTCTTATGACTGCATTCACTTTAGTGTCCTTAAAAAAAATTAAAGCACACTTATATTTACAAAATGAATAAAGATCATATAATGCACAATATACCTGCTGGTATACTTCTCAGTCATGTTTGACATATATGTACTAACAGACACTATCACACAGTCCAAGAAAAATGTAAGTACCCAATAGGCAACATCTACCAGAACAAATTCACTTCTATATATAGTATAAACTTTCCTTCACTGTCATATATAATTGGGTAATTAGTATGGAGAGCTGCCATCGGGTATTTACGGCAAACCCATATAAGTGTGGAAAATGACCATAAAACGTTGATGATGATGAGTATAAAACTTCTTTTACTGTCAGATTAAATGTTTGATCAATATATGAATGAAATCTTGTGGTCTATAAATTTCTTGGTGTGGAAACTTCTCAGTCAACAATCAATCAGAACCTTTCAAAAGTCCAAACCCAGGAAACAGACCCAGTTATACAGAGGAAACATGTCCATTAAAAGATTCACACACACAGTCAATAAAAGTGTTTCAGAGAAAATGTCTTCGGGTATTCTTAGGTCATGTCTAAACAAATAGCATCCATCACAAAATTCATATAGGAGATAAAATATTTACAGGTTCTTATGTAAGTCACACACATGAATAGCTAACACACACAACAAAAAATAATGGCAGTAAACCCTTAGTTGAATTACCATCGATATTTTAGTATCTCTAGGAAGGATAACAGTACATGTACAGTATAAATAAAATACCCCACTACAGGAATAACTCCTATTTCATATTTACATAAATAATATGTATACATGTTCTTCCCAAATCTTTAATGCATCAAGGAAAAATAATAATACAAATCACTTTAAACATTACCTAATTTATACTTGTAATATAAATTTCCCACTCATATCAGTTCACTGCTGGGTGAGGCCTTCCTTAGTGCTGAGAGTTCTTCAATGAAATGGCATAAAGGATAACTCCATCCATGGCTCATTGTCTACCTGGTACTGATCATTTTTCTTTACAAAAATTCCTTCTTCCTATATTCAGCATGGGATTCAACATTCAGATCCATTTCCAAAAATTTTTGGCCATCACTGTATCTGCATCTCAGCAACAATACTTGAGCCATTACTGGTATCTTAAAGAATAATTTACACTGGTTTGACTATAAAACTGGAGAAAGGTATGGCATCTGCTTGCACTTAGAAATGGGAATGTGAGAAAAGAATACAGACTGGCAATGACAGTACAGCACACACAAGGAAGAAAGGGCAAGTTTAAAGCTAGAAAAGAGGATTAAGTTATAGAAATAATAAAATATAAACGGAAAATAACAATATTAAAAGCATAAAATGAGATTGACTTAGTGTCACTAACACATGTTAAAATAAATCTCTTATTTAAAATGCTCCATCAACAACTATGCACATTGAAATTAAAACAATAAAAGAGACATTATATGAATGATGACCTGCAGTGCAGCTGTTCACATGGCAGCCAATAAAAGTTACAGTAAAGCCATTAGGTACACAAATACAATCATGCACATCATCCACTACATGGCTGTGAATTAATTTATGCTTTCAATACAGTATTTAGAAGAGAATATTGGAAATTTCTTATTTTCAGTGTGAAATTTTTAGTTTACTGTATATTAAAATTATTTTTTAAACGCTGTTGGAAGACCAGCTAGTTTTATGGTAAACTTGTGCAAGTTACTATAAACAATACCTCTACTGTACATTTCAAATACAAGTACAGTATTGTATAAACCAAATTGGGTGAGGTGTTACCAAAAACTTAATTGTTTAAAACATACATGTACAATGGTTCAATTATGACAGGTAATCATACTGTACACTTCATGTACTGTTCCAACAAATTAAAAATTGTACCACACTATTGGTCCCATGATTTGGTAGATTCATGAGTATTTGTGTTGTAACGTAAATATTAACCAAATTTGATGAAATACACAGTAGACCAGTTCATTCATAGCCCAATAGAGCATTACAATGGATGACACAATCACCATATTTCCTACAAGTGGTTCTTTTCTTAAAAATATAATTTCACACAGCATATTAACTTTTCTTATCTTCTCACCATTAATACTACTACTCTTACACCTACTTTTCTGTCTTTCTCAGTGTATCATTAGTTTAGTTTCACCCTTGTGTATACCCGATAACAACCTTCATTCTCATTTCTTCAAGTGCCAGTAGTTGAGTTTCATATTATAGTTTAATAACTTTGTTCTTCATTTAGTGCTTCCATTATTTGTCTGTTCAAAGTTTGCGGTGTGGAAATGACAACTAACTAATCTTAAGGAAAGTCCTCCATGAGCTGTTGCTCCTTCAATGTGGGATACAGAATTAATTACATAAAGTGAGAGGTAGATTCCTGTTCAGTCTAAAAAAGAAAAACTTCCTTAGACAAGAAGATATATACTGTGTGTATATATACTATATATATTCACTTAAGATGACAGTTGTCAGTATCATTACCAGAGGTACAATGATAAAAGGAAACCTCAAAGGTTAAAATAACATCAATACAAAATCCTGCTGTGGGTATCATTTATTCTACTTCAAAAGACTATTTCAAAGGCAAAGTCAACCCATAAATACTCAGCTTATTAAAATAATTTTCTACTACCAGATATTCTCCTAATCAGCAAATAACAAACATAAACAACAGATTCAGGACACATTATACCAACAATATACAGTACAGTACAATATTTGCATCATAACTTAACACCACCTTGGGTGTACAATTAACATCTCTTATGCCAGCTGTTCTTGTTCTGTAGTGGGCTAGTGGCAATACTCTACTTCAATTTTTATGCTTAACACAGAACCATTTATAATTAAGCACTGAAAATATTTACAAAAATTTTAACTTATTACCAACAGATATACAAACGGTAACAACAGGACAGCAACATCCATTATGTACACAATTAGCTGTAACTCAAATATAATTTTGGTAACTAAAACACTGATGCATCAACCCACTTATTTATAAAATGGCTCAAACGAGTACTTACCCATATAAGTCATTGAGAAATTTGCCACCTTTCAAAACACGACTATTAAAAGCTCTTAAAGACTTGCTAAGCTTAGTACATACCAGCAATGACTGTATCACATCACTATACTGTACACATTATTATCATTGTTTTAAATGTATATACACACAGTTTCACCACAAACTATTAAAGGTTCTTGAATATTCACAAATGCCTGATACTTTCTTAACACATACAACATTGACACCTGGGAGGACTTGAAGTTTATGTTAAAGATGTGGCACAAGAGAAACTCCACTCCTCTTGAATTTATACATTTTGACCAGTTCATTTATTATATGTGCTGTTTACACTTTCCTTTCAATCAAAGGGATAAATGTTACTTCCAAGCTTGCCTGAGTGCTTTTTTCTGAGCTAACTTCCTTGTGATTAGAGCAGCAGCAACTAGTGCCAGAAGAGCCCCACCTATCAGGTAGTGGTCGAAATCATCTTTTAATACATCAAACATCTTGCTTGGGAAAACGCGGGTGTAGAACAAGTCTGCAATAAAAAATACAAATCCTCAAATTTGGCATTCAAAATATTACTTTCATATTTAGCCCCCTCCCCTCCTGGTATGTATATGATACTCTGATGTAACCTTCACACTCTATTCCAAGATTTCACTTATATTTCAATTCCAATAGTCATTTTTTTTTATTTCATATCAAATTATACCTTTTTTTCATAGCCAACTCATCTACTCAAGACACTTCACCAACTTGCTATCCTTTAATCTACTCATTCTACTTATACCTATAACCTTTATTTCTTATTGTTTTTCCTGCCTCCTAAATTTTTATACAAATGAATCTTTCCACTCTCATAATTAATTGCAACTTGTTAGAAATTATATTGGCCCATGAAGTAGCAAAAGTAAAGGGTCAGAAACTAATATAAAGATGTTACCTTTCATAGAGAAAGATGCCAAACAGCACACTCACCTAGGCCACAGACAAGGACCAAGCATGCAGATTCCAATCCAGTAGGTGCAGTATGGATAGCTGAGATACGAGGGAGGGTATGATTGTAGGTAATCATCTCATGAGGTGAAATTCGTAGTTCTGGCATGTATGGCATGAGACCCTCTTCACGTGGACCACCAGTCATGGGACGGCGGGGATCAAGTAACCATTTTGACATCTGGAGAAAAGTAATTTGTGATTTCAATTTAGTAATGATAAACAATCACCTGTGAACTTACGACTGTCTGAAAATGGTGCACTGGAAAGGACAATGGAATAAGATACACAAAGTGAAAAACTGTCAGTTATTGGATTATAATGAGAAACCAACCTCATTTATTCTAAAGTTAGAGACTAGAAAAGGAATACTAACAGGCAAGTCCTCCTGAAGCTTGGATACAGAGGAACAAAGATTATGAATAATTTTTTTGAGAATGAGAAATTACAATTAATTTAATAAAAGGAATTATCTATGAATTGTGATATACTCTTTTAAATACTCAAATAGAAGGTAATTTAACTGTAATACCAAATCTATGACATCGGCATAGAAACACTATACAGTACTGTACACATACCTGTATAACATTTCCAGACTGCAGAGCAAACAAAATAAACTTGGTTGTGATGCCCTTCTCTGTTGTCGTATGTGCTGTAGCCTGTACCCCAATTGGCAAAATATAAGCCTGACGCTCTAAGATTGGTGGAGTTGCTCGACCTCCAAATGATGAAAAAGCTGTAGCATTAACTTGACTTAAGCCTTCAAAAAGCTCCAAAGAAGTTACCTGCAAAAAATAAAGGAAAAAATATAATTTACATAGGAATTTTTTTCATGACCAAGGCAGATTACAATGCGAGTCTTCTGTAATCATCAATGCATTTTTTACACACAATACTCAAAAGCACTTTAGTGGAACAATGCTATATAACTAAGCTCTAGTTCCAATCCCCAACCAGTTAACCTGTTCCCATGCCTATCAACACAAATACTGCGCATAAAAATAATACTGCTTACCTCAAAACGTCTGTATTTATCATTGAAACAGGTATATACAACCCAGTTTTCTGAATGAATAATATGAATTGGTCCTGACACTTTCTTGTGGGAGACAGACTCAATGACTGCACCAGTGACTGTATCCACCAAATACAAAGTCAATGTGTCTGTAAATACATAAACAAATGTATCATCAGTCAATATCATAAGCCCCAAACAGCACCCATAAATCAAAACAAATGTTGGTGATGAAATAAGTTAAGTCTTCAAAGCCTCTGAGTTACCACTAAGTAAAGTTTTGCATGAGATAATATACAATGGGGCATAACAATATACTGCACTTACTAAATTTCTACACTAAGAACTTCTTCAAATCATACACCAGCTGCATTACATTATTCATAGTTCTGGATATTTTCATCTCATACATTTTGTTTTGAAACGTAAATAAGCAAAAATTTACACAGTTAACAAATATAAATAGTACATTTATCTGCAACTACAAGACTTTCAAGTATTTCACTTACTTTTGTTAACATGGTCATAACCTTGAGTGGTGACAACAGCCAGGTTGGGATTGACATATTTGTAGAGCACAGAGCGGTCAGCCAAAACTCTTCCAGGGGAATGTACCTTCTCTGAGGCAAGTTTTCCATACACACCTGTAATTGGTCCACCTCCTAAAGAGACTGTCCACACTTCTGTAAGGGTTAGTGCCTGTAATGATATCAAATAATTATTTCAAACAGACTATGTTTCAAAAAATAAAATCCAATAATAATAAACTAATAAAGAACACACAAAATGTTCAATATTAGATACATTTTGTCAGAATCCTACATTTTAAAACTAGTAAGCTTATGACAGTGTTTAAAACCCATTGATAACAACACAAGGGTTAATATACAATATGCCCTGACAATTCGTGGACCTTGATTATTCGCGGACAACACCCTGGATGTACCCAAGGATGTCTAAGGGTAGTTTTAAAGTTGCTGGCATTTTCGCGGCCAGGACAGGGAGCCATTCGTTCTATAGACAGTAATTTCTTTTACCTGTAGTGTGTGTGTGTGTGTGTGTGTGTGTGTGTGTGTGTGTGTGTGCATGTGTGCGTGTAGACACACACACACACACACATATACTGTACATACGTGGCCATTTTGAGAACCTAAACCCCGCAAATTTTAAGGGCATGTTGTATACTCATACATGTGTGCAGTGCAGATAGATTTTGATAAATATGTTGACATCTGATTAGCATAGCATAATGTCATCCCAGCCATTCTTATACATATGCTCACTGTAAATAAATCATATCTATTCTACTAAGACACAAAACCACCTAAATACTTACCCCTGGTTGAGAAAATCTTAAAGAGTATCCTGTAAGGACACTACTACCAGGTCGAGTCAAATGAAGGAAGATGGTGTCTTTGTGCTCTAATACAACTTTTTCTCCACTGGATGGGAACATGTGGGGGATGAGTGCTGTGTCCACCAACATCAAAGGCTGGAAATACAAACATTACAAAATCTGTTACCCAAAACTCCACAAAGAATACAGTCAGTCAGATGAGACATAAGAGGCATAGCTATAACTGTCTCCAGGTCACCCTAAGAGCAACTACACCTCCTGACTCACATTAAAGATACATTAAAATGGAACTATTTTTTCACTACAATTTAATTTATATAAATTATATGACAAATCACAAAAGCATATTAATATAATTTTCATGGGATTCTTCACCTATGATAAAAATCATTAGCCTTGCTTAAATCACTGCAGACCATAAACTGTACTAACAGTAGCTTTACTGAATGATAAAAATTACACCTAGAGTTTCTCTGAAATTGGACACTACATAAATATTTATTTACCCTTTATTAAGCAGACAACATCAACATCATGTTTAACAGTCTGTGAACCTCTGAAATTTCTTATCTTCTCTCAATCCTGTATACTTGTCAACAAATACCAGTTATAAAAAATTTATGTCATCTACAACTCACACTCAACACAAATATGTCTAACAAATATTTATCATTCCCACTGCAGTTTCTCACGTCATTTACTAAGTCGTTATAATTCCCTAGTACTGCAGTTCCAAACTACTTTTATAGCCCTAAACTTCCTTCATACACAATATTTTGTGTCAGATACTTCATTGCCTACTGCTACTAACCTTGAGGTACTGTTCATCGGCATGATGCATAGGTAATGCTTGAGTAAGTTGGTAGCCCAGAGGGATGACTCCTCCCCTATCTCCAATTGCTGTGCCAGAGATGGGATTAAACACAACAAGAAGGCCTTCACCTGTCACCTGCAATGAAAATGTTAGTCACAAAAAATATTCTAAAGAAATTAACATGCCTACAGTATTAATGTACTGTACTGCATACACACATTTTGAGATTTCTTAAAACAGCCCAAACTACAAAGCAAATAAAATTTATTTATTAATATAGATAATCATTTTTTTTATCCTCAATTAAAAAAAGGGAAATTATCTTTAAACACCGCAAACCAGATAAACATTTGTATTAGCTAAAACTCATACAGCAACAAAGGAGGAGTTAACATACCCTGTGTCTCCCAACCACAACACACTGTGGGTGGAGAGGAAAATGTGCTGAAGTGCGCTGGGAATAGAGTAACAGCTTGTTGCCTTGAAGAGGAGCCAGATGAGCCACATATATGCTCCACACCACATCCCCATTCCAGCTGTCAACACCCAGGATCTGAAAGAATTATTTTTACTTAATTTTCACCAACCACTAAAATCAAAACCCAAAATGATTCCTAACCATTGTTCACCTCATTTGCATAATCACTCCCCATTCTACTATTTAATTTCATCTTGCTGATCTTAACTGAATTATGAAATAAGTGTTTAGGGAAGATTATACAGGCATTATTCTGCTCCTGCAGTTAGTGAATGGGGTAACTAAATAAAAATATTGTAAGATGAATGGGGCAATAAATAAATATACTATACAGATGTGTGAGAAGTGATGAATATTATAGAGGCATACAAGACTCACCTTCCCACTGCCTGTAGCCACCACAAGCAACTTCCTGAGGTTCAGTTCATCCCGTTTCAGGGCATGAAGGGCTGCCTCAAAGGAGTCTGTACTTCCAACCAATGAGCTGAACCAGTGAGCAATCTGAGTGCACTGGGTCCTGACACGGTGCACGAGGCTGCCAACCAAGCCTGCGAAATAACACGATTCATTAGGTCTAAAACCCGAGAACCCGTTATGTATTTCCGAGTCATTCATTCAATATTTGTTTCTTGTTTGGAATAAAAAAAATTTAGATATGTTCAGCAGTTAAAACACTCATCCAAAGATCTGCTTGAGGTAAAAAGGTGCATTAATCTCCACAGAATGTATTACTGTATAATATAATTTCTCTTATAAAGAATACATAAAATTTAATGTTTATTCATACTTTCATACAATTTCCCTAAAAAAGCTACAAACTACATACTCTGTTGTTGAGCTACTAACACAACTGTCACATAACCCAATAATTTTATTTGCTGTACACAATAGCACCAACTGGGATTATTGTACAACACTAACTTAATACTGTATCAAGTTACGGTAATCAACTACACTATGACACAACAGTAACTTCTATCCAAAATAATGCCATACAGTATTTTTTTTAACAACTGCTGCTCCATCACTCTCACCACCTCAATCAACTTTGTGGTTCAACAGGAGTTTCAATCCAGATGTGGAATTCAAGTGTCAGTGCCAGTGTCCTCGCCTCCACTAATCCTAACTAAATACTTGTCCAACATTCTCAAATATTTTTTACACTTTTTATAAACTGTGTTAATAATAAAGCAATACAGTACAGTATTTAGATAAGAATACTGTATAATAAAATAATTAAAATAACAAGAGAGGAAGACGGAGAAAAAAAAAGAAGCCAGTTTGAGAGGCAAGAAAATGGAGGTCAGGTGTTTCAGATATCCCCCAGGGGTGGATTAGGTAGGAAAAGAAATGACAAGTGAAATGAATCAAAGAGTAGTGCTGTAGTAGAAAGTATGACAGTACAGTAATAGAGAATTGATATATGTACAGAGAGAGAGGGAGAGGATGGTGTGAAAAGAAACAAAGTTAAGGGACAAAGAGCAAAATCACTGAATCTACATTACTATATACTGTAGGTGTGAAGCATGGCCTTTGGATGCATGATGTGAATTACAAAGAGAGGTGAAAGGAGAGACGATACACTGTGTGATCATAGAAAACATGGTAAAAGAGATAAAGTGAGAAACAGATCATGTGACAAAGAAGTTGTAAAGAGAAAGTAAGGAACCAGTCACTAAGGAAACAAATAACTTCTAGATTGTATTTTGTCTAATAATGATAAACAGGACGGTGTAGCCCCATCCTACACGTGAAGGTATGATAAACAGGACGGTGTAGCCCCATCCTACACGTGAAGGTATGATAAACAGGACGGTGTAGCCCCATCCTACACGTGAAGGTATGATAAACAGGACGGTGTAGCCCCATCCTACACATGAAGGTAGAGTTTCACGTAAGAAAGGATGTGGCTCTTGTAAATAAATAAATAAAATGCATGAGTATAATTACCACAGCAGCTAAATCTAGTTATACTCTACTTATCAAGCCTATTTTGCTGCACATAAAGAAACCAAATTACACAAAAATTTTAAGATGTACAAAATATTGCTTTTTCCAAATACATAAAAAAAAACATATGAACTTACTTGAATTTTCACAAAAAGTTGGTGCAGACACTAGAGAGAATTAATCTTTCAATATGTGCAAAAGTAAAATTTATGTCTACCTGTACAGTATTAATAAAACAGTGAAAACATCATTAAATGCATTTACATAAGAATAACTACGGTATACACCACATTTACACAAGAATAACTATAATGTATACCACATAAAGACTTAAAAATCACATCTTTCAGCAGCCTCTGAGCAAAAGACCAACACACAACCGGGAAGATCAAACATCCTCACATTTGTAATAAAAGGAACAACATTTTATCTTATTCTTAACCGAACAAAGGGATGATAATAATAAAAAAGTGAAAGGTAGTGAGTGGTTGAAGGCAAAATTTACATTATACCTTGTACTGTAATTACTATTTATGAATAATATGCACCAGAGTTGAGAGAGAAAAATAATCATTCCAAGGTGTATGTTGTTTGATTATCTGCTTTGAACTGTTCTGCTAAACCATGGTAAAATAGTTAAGTCCACTTGAAGAAACAGAAGAAAAGTAAGACCTTACCTGTACGAGGCGGCAGTTGCTCGTGGTAATTTATGTTTGCCCCATCCACAGGAAGGTCAACAGCTTCAACTGCAATCACTGATGCTAAAGCTTCTTCTCTTGACCACACAACTCCTTAAAATTTATACAAAAATTAGCTCTTAACCAGCATCTAAATATTCCCTACTCTGACCCCACATGTACAAAAATGGAATGCAAGGAAAATGAACATCAGTTGAACATGGCCACTGTGCCTAAAGCAAACTTCCATGATGATGATGATTAGTTAGTCTCATTAAAAAATTGATAATGACCAATTCAGATAATTTACTGAAAAAAAAAGGAAATAACAAAGACAATGACTTCCTAAATGCTAAGTAGCTAGAATATAAAAATTTCTCAAAATTTACAGTGATAACTTTTACCTGACATACCTGCACTGCTGATAAGGTGAAGAGCATGATCTGAGCAAGTGACAAATGCTCTGAGTGCCATGCCTCCATCTCGTCTCTCAAAGCGATATACAGCAAGTGAGAGGACAGTGCCAGACTGGAATGGCAGCTCCACCACCACACCCTGCTCTCCTAGTTCATTACCGGACTCTAACTCGACCGCTTCAATTGTCACCAGCTGAAAAAATGCATTTGGTTAATTACACATATAAAACAATGCCATTAAAAACTAAAAAGTGAAACATATAATACTGAGGAATATAGTGCCACTACAGCAAAGATTAGCACAACATTAATGACTATTATGAGGTTAAATCTGCAATAAACTTAAAAGCATCAATCATTTGTTGAGTAATATTGTTAAAACTGATAAGTAAACTGCTGGCTGGTTTTAAGGCTCTGCTTACCACACAGATTGTCAATAAGGACTGTGATGTCATTCTTATTTACACATGAATGGTTTTATACTGGCACTGCAGATTTCCACTTTAGTCAATCTTTACAGCTCAACCTCTGAATAGATGAAATACTGCAATCCCTAAGAAATATCAATAAACATTCATGTCTCACCCTTCCTGTTTGGGTTATAGTATACAGCACCCCTTCTGTTATAGAGGATGCCTTGGTTCCAGTCAAATCCTGCACAAAGTGCAATCCATTCTCATGTACATGAACCAGCTTTCTAGCTCCAGCAACCTGTAAAAATAAAAATTTAAGTCCGCAGTACTGCATTAAAACATCTTTACCCCATCAAGAAACTAATGGAATCTACATTGGGTTCTTAGTCATTGAAAAAGAGTACAGTAAAAAAAAAAACATAATTATAAATAATAGGAGCTCTTGCCCTTACGAATTATGAGATTTTACAAAATATACAAAATAGGAGGGGCACCTCCCGAAGGAAAACAAAAACAAAATAACACTACTTTTCTGTTATCTGCCCCATCAAAATTTAAATGTTTCAAAGTAAAATACCATATTTAGGGTTATTAGACATAATAGCTCAAGTACTAGGCAATGATGGAAAATGCTTGTGCAGTCGACCATAGATGTACATTCCACGACTGACCAATGTGAACTGACCATCACTGACATTCATGACATGTACATAACAGTAAGGTACTTGTTTACGCTGAAGCGGGCGGTCACATTCTTTGGCGACATGTGCATCATATAATGTATACAGTGAACCCTCACTTTACGCGGTCAATTGAACCCACGGCGGCCCGCGTAAAGTGAACAACATAACATATGGGATTAATTGAAATAGAGACCGGGCCGATCCCCAAACTCCACTTTTTCAGACACAATACCTACGCTGTAGTAAAAATAACTTCTTAATTTTATGATGGTATGCACGCACAATTAATAATTAAGAGAAATATCAATAATATTAGGTTTTTTAACACTTACATTAGTAGAAAAGATGGCTGGGCACACGGGGATGGGGGGTTGGTTCCGAGGCAGAGGGCAGATTATTGGGCCTCACCTGTATCACTTGTATCAATTGTATCACTATCCACCACAGAGGTTTGCAGGGCCTCTTTGTCAAACCCCTCAAAGTCCATATAAGTCCATATCCTCACTATCATTATCACTATCACTGACTTGGGCCGGCTGTGGTGGGTGGCGGGTGAAGAACTCGGTAATGTTTTGATGACTGGGCGACCTTGTGCGCACCCTGCTCGCGCTGCTCTCTGCGTAAAAGGGTACACACACCGCGGAAAGTGAGCATTCCGTGTTCGGCAGGGTACCGCATAAACATAGAAGCGTGTAAAGTGGGACCGCGTAAAGCGAGGGTTGACTGTATTCGTAAATGTCTCTCATAATCTGAAATTTTACCAAATACTACACTACATATTATTTAGAACTTTTACCAAATATTACAAATACCATGTATTTCGTAACAGCAAATATTATGAATTATGAGTGATTTTGAATTGTGGGGTTTTTAGTGTATGTACATTCTCAAAGTACTGTACAGTACAGTACAGGTGTCCGCAACTTACAAGAGTCCGCCGTTACGAACGGGGTTAAACTTTAAATTTGCAGTACAGTGGTCCCTCAGTTAATTAACACAATTCGTTCCAAAGTCGTTCGCTAACCGAATCCACTGTTTCAATGGGATATTGGGTAATTGGTTCCAGCTCACAGAAAAGTACATACAAAGTAAAAAAAAATGCAGTAAAGTACACTTACTTTGAGGTGTGTATGTAGAAGGTTCCTGGTAGATGATGATGGGAATTAGAAGTGGGGGTGAAGAAGGGAGAAGAGAAGGAAGTGGGGATAGAGGAGAAATCACCTTTCAGGGGACCCATGCTTAATGCAGAAATTTTACCAATACAATTTTAAGTTCACTAAGTGTAATTCAAGATTATTTTATTTAAATCAACACTGCACTGCGCTATACAGTATATTGTATTATCAATATGTTAACTAAATTTCAGAAAGACCAATAAGTTTAATGTAAAAATGCAAAAATATTCAAGACACCAACAAAATCGATGTTCACTCTACTGTCAACAAAGCCAAACTGTCGCCTGGTGGCTGAGTCAAACAGCTGATGGGTGCACAAAAAACTAGTTCCCTGTACTGCATATATTATCAATATGTTAACTAAATTTTAAAATGACTAATAATTTTAATATAAAAAATGCTAAACATATTAAAGAGCACAACTTTCTTGATATTTACTCCACTGGAAACGAATGTAAACATAGAACAGATTACTGAATTGGCAGACTAGCCCATCAACTGATCTGCTGATGCTCACAACAAAACGTGTTTTTTGTAAGGATTTCATTAATCAAAGTTTTATTCATTAACCGAATTGAAGATCCTTATGGGAGGTAATTCGTTAACCGAGATTTCGATAACTGAGGGACCACTGTGTTATATTTACCTGGTGACTTAGATTTTACTTTCATTTACTGTACAGTATTTTGTTATTCTATTTCTTTTTTTGTCTTATATTAAGTGATTTTAGATGTATATAGCACATAGCATGTGTTCCGCGTTATGTACAAATCCAACTTAAGAACATCCTCAGGAATGGAACCCGTTCGTAGCCCGGGGACCCTCTGTACTGTACTGTACAAAATACAAACACTAACATACATCAATTCAGGGGGCTTCATAAAATGTATTTGATATATATATGGTTCATGGTGTGATCAAGGATTTTGACAGCCTAAACCTTTGAAGAGTCTGGGACCCAAGGCTAAAATTTCCTGGAGTCCCAGGCTTCCAGCATAGAAATTCTAGAGTCCTTAAATAAATACAATAAAGTTTATACTCTGCAAATATTCATAAATCCAATTAAAATAAAGTTATGTATGCACTCCAGTGTTATCAAGCATAAAAAAGTAAAGGATATTTATTGATAATACATGTACAGTAATGCCATTCATACCTGGATAATCAAATGGCTCTTAGATCCTGGTATCTTCTGCAGAGCTACTTGGGGGTTAGTGCCAGGATTCTCCAGGAAAACAGAAGCTAGAGGCCGTGATGTAAAGTCCGGTGATGCAGTGGTCAGTGGTAGTGTAAATATTAAGCCTAGAGACAGCTCCACACACACTAGAGTCTTCTCTATGGAAGTACACCTATAAAAAAATACAAGACAAAAGTTAATACTGTACATCAATGTTATTTGTCTGTAATGTAATAATGTTCAAGCATTCCTAGGGATAAACACTGGTCAAAACTACATCACCTTTACTGTACTGGTCAAATTTTAGAAAAAGGGAACCATAAATACATAATACAATACATAAAACCACTAAAAATTAAGAGACCACAGCACAAATATTAATTTACAACTGCAGTTATAAAGCTGGGAAAAGATCTTACTTGGTATCCGCATCCAGCCAAGGTGCTGCTACTGTCCCATGGTCCAGGGCAGCTCCAGATGATCGGTCTAGTGTTGTGACAATAACAGATCCAGCAACCAACTCAGCCAGAACCACCTCATTATCAGTGAGACTTACTGCACGCAGCAATACACTGGAACATTATTCAAAGCCCAGATCATAAACAATGCCATGGTGTACTCAGTTCAAGATACAATCAACTGTTCAAAAGTATTTGCACCATAAGATCATTTCAGGTTAATATGACCAACTTACCCAGCCACTGGGTTATGATCTAACTGGATCTCTTCAATGAGAGCAGCAGAGATGACATCCCAGCTTCGCAACAGATTACCTGCCACAGAAGTCACCTGTGGCCCCTCACTAACCAGAATGTCAATTTTTCCTGAATCTGAAGTCTCCAAAACATGACGCCATGTTATGTCACCTGTCAGATTAAAATAATGGTACAGTAACTCTTAGTGTATAAAATGATTCTTGTAGCTTTTCAAAATAATTCATCAAATACTATAATATTAAAAGCAATAAAAATATAATAAGAGCAGTTACAAATTACTGTACAGTACAGGTACTCCTTGACTTACGACCACCCGGACATAGGACCGCCCCAGTCGTACCAAAAAAATTTTAAATTATGTATTTTCGAGTCCCGACGTTAGTGATTGCACTGTGTACTGACAATTTTTTTTTTGTAATTCCCTTTAAAATGGCTGGCAAGCTTAAAAGTGAGAGTTTTGTGGTTCTGAGAAGAAAAAGAGACACCCATTTTAGATTTTCTATGAATTATTTTCGCAATTTGGACTTACAACCTGGATTTGGGCCCCTAACCCAGTCGTATGTTGGGGATTGCCTGTACTTGATACCACTCCTGCCCCTGCCACAAGTATAAGTATGACAAGGAGACACAGTTACCTCAAGCAAAATTATCCTTCCATTGGCCTTTTGTCAATTATATTTTTATAATTTAGGGAGAAATATAGCGTACAAATAGAGTCAATTTTGGGTATATTATTTTCATATGATACTGTAGTTTCCTGGCAGATCATTTCTCTTGACCAAAACAGAAAAGTATTAACTATATAACATTATTTCCATACCATTCTTAAGTGAAAGTGCAGCTAATACATTCTGGGCAGTAGACACAATGATCCGTCGTGCTGGTGTACTGGATTCATCAAACACAGCATGTTCAACCACACCCACATACTGCTGAACCCTGCAGGCATAACAAGATACAGTATTCTCTCACTTATTCATGGTGATCTGAAACACATTAACAATCATAGAGCATTGAACTCGAGTATAAAACCTCCCACAGTACTGCACCCGTATTTACATAACTGTGTTCCATTACTGAATTACCATAATATTCATAAAGATAATACTGTGATAAATTCATTGATATTCCATGGATTGGCCAGGTTAGGTTGGTACATTTTATTACTATGCATAATTTTGAATTACTATTGTATACATGAAGATTAAACACCCCAATTTATTTCTGATTATTAAACAACATACCTGTAAGGCTAACCTAACCTAAACTGTGTAATTAATCAGAATGAATGCCGGACAAATACGAGAAGTACGGAAAGGTCCATGACAGTTTTATGATGTTAAAAATTTAACACCATTTACCGCTATGCGATGGCTAAGTTCAGTTTTACAATGATAATGGCCTCTGGTGTTTACAAAACCTAATAAATACTGAACAGTACTGTACTTACAAAATTATTTCATAAGACACTGTACTTCTATTAATTTCCTTATCTAAACTATTGTGTATTATGAATTCTAACTGCTTGTGTTACTCTATTTCAGACACTTTGGTAAGCAACAGTGAAAGTTATGGGTCTTTTGCAAATTTTCTCTGTAGTTTGTGTGTTTCTTTTAGTCTTGCCTTGATTTCACTTGTGATATAGGACTTGGAGATAGATGTACTTTTTCACTTAGTCTAGAGGGGGAAGCATTTGTCAAAGCAAGCACTGATAATGCAAGAGAAGTAACAGCAGATTACGTTACAGTTGTCCCATTTAGCATTCATAAAGTTGTTTTCAAACAGGAGCATATTGTTGGCACAGTAGTATTAGATATGACTTGACTAAACCTTTCAGATCTTGTGGCTGTTTTATACATGGCAAAAACTGGGAAGTGATCTGAGATCTTGTTATAAATAATTCCACTTGCAAGATTGTTACGAGTGTTGATAGACACAGTTATTAAGGTGGCACCTCTAAAATAGAAGTAATCTTGTACTTATCAGGCATAAAATCACTCATGCCCTTGCTTACAGTTGGTGATTCTAAGAACTTCCTGAAGAACCAGACACTGCTACATTATATTATTTATCATTTGGAAAATGAACCAAACTTACCTACCTAACCTAACTTAACCTTATCTTACAAAACATATGTTAGATTAGTTAAAAACCTAACAACTGATCTCGGGATCTCAAAACTTTTGTGGGTGTATAACATAAAAAACTGAGAAGTAGCTATATGGTACTATTTAATTTGTGGCCACTCAAAGAATTTGGAGAATTTTTTGGTCACAATCAATAGGTCGTTTGCGAGGGAAATGTCATAGAAAATGTTTAGGATAATTTTCTAAACTATTGATTGCTACCATAAAATTCTCAAAATTCTATGGGTGGCAAAGTGAAATTTTACCTTTTAGATTAGACTAAGAAGGTTACTTTGGTTCATTTTATGATGGTAAATCATATGAAGTAGCAATATTTAGTACTTTGGGAAGTTACGCCAAATGTAATCAAAGGTGTTCAGAATTTTACTCCTGTTAAATAAAAAATTACCAAAACATTATCAAAATCGCTACTGATGGCACAAGAAACAGACCAGCCTGACCTGAGATGTAGGTTCATCACATCTGTGGCCACAAGTAACTTATTCCAATTATCTCGAGTAATTGTTCAATTTCGTTAATTTTTTCCACAGATTTTCTTTGAATGATAGTAATTCTTGTAATAAAAATGATGCAACAATGCACAGAAACTAATAGAAGCTGACCTAACCAACCAAAGAAACCTACCTCAACTTATCTAACTTTCTAGCCACATTAAAACATAATGTACTTATTTTGATATTTGATACCAAAGAAAACATCTCTGTTGAAGCATCATGGTGTAATTTTACATTTTGTTTTGTTTTTGTGACAGCACGCTTGGACCGAGCAGGTTGGTTGTAATCAAACAGAGCACAGACGACAATATGTGCTGATATGACAGAGTTTTTAGAGGAATACTTACAGTAAATAATTAATTTCTTCACATACACAACACAGAGACATCATATTAGTGTCATATGATCAGTTTTCACCGTGTTTTACCCCGCAAATGCCCTCATCCTCTATACCCCGCCCATTACAGGTGATTTTTGATCGTAAATATGTAAAAATCTAAAACAAATTAAAAATATTCATAAAAAGAAAAGTAGTTTTGTTTTTATTTCAATTATCCAAAGAACATGTGGAAAAAATTGAACGCATTCAAACTCCTTCTGGTGCTAGCCATCTGCTACAGTATAACCTTATATCCAAGCAGTGTAACCAATGCTTCACGTTAATCAATATATATCTAAACCAGCGGGAGGATCATTAACTCATTAAATTAAATAACTCATGTCAGCCTCACCACTACCCGGCCTCACCATAACTTACCCTTCCCTTTACAACCATCACACAGAGCCTTGGTCCTTCCTCTCAGGGTGGCCACTTACCAGTCAAACTTCCCTATCTGATCTTCATATAATCCGTGTGTGTTTCCTGTATAAGTAAACCACAATATTAACCCAAACAACACTCGGCTCCCTGCCATGGCTCCTGTCATCTGCACTAGGCACCATCAGGGTTATATTCTCGAGTATATTAAGAATTACTTTTATCTTTCAGCATTTTTATATTGTTTATTTCTTCATGATAATATATATTATTATATAAATATTTTACATAATATTATATTGAATATAATGTGTTCATATATATATTCATAGCGATTTTTAAACAGAACGTAACCTGGATATTGAGGGCAGAGTTACTGAAAGGCAAAAATAACTAAACCACAGTCAAGTTCCCACTAATATTTCTATTTTGAGGATATATTACTAACCTTTGTGTGTACTTTTAAAATTGAAATAGATTTTTCATGTATTCTCTATGGAATCAGATATATAAACGCAATAATCAAAGCATTAATAGAAGTTTTCGGTGTTCAGTGAGAGTTGGGGGAGTTTTCTTAAATACATATTATTCATTAGTTTTTATTTTCAAATAAACTTACGCATTACATATAAATATTTATCAAGTAAATTTAAAATATAATGATTATATTAAAAAAATATTATAATCTAGTCATTCTATCTAGATATCCTAAATTTATATAAGGTTTTTAATAATTTTCACTTAGTTTTACACAACCCTGTTATAGGTCCCGGGTTGGACTGTCAGGTAGTGTCAACAGTAAGAATCTGCTCCTCCCTCTCACCTAACCTTTAATTCTGTATAAACTTTAATTCTCATTTTATGTACCTATATCAACCAAACTATGTAAACCTAATAGTGTGATGTTATATTTTTTACTTAATTTATTTCTTATACTGTTAGATATAAGGTGTGTCGACCACCATCACTTTAAAGCTTCCATAGATATAATACATAGTGGATATTTTACCGTGAATGGCTAAGTTTCTACTAATGCAACGCTATTTTACCGTGAGTGCGCTCTGATTGGCTAAGTACTTAAGGTTAATATATAGGACTAACCCGTCAGGGCTCTATAGCGCCGATGTGACCGTTTCATCTCATCTAGAAAAACCTCAAATTTCACCATATCATAGTAAGTTCTTTGTTTAATATACCGGGGAAGTTAGGTCAGGTTAAGTAGGTTTATTGGTTTGGTTTGTTAGGTCTGTTTTTCATACCCACAAATGTTAAGTAGCGTTTATTTTAAAAATCCATTTTTTAACAGATTTCCATAAACTACAACAGTGTCCTCTATAATATATCAATGAAAATCCTGCTTTTTTATAATTGTTTTGAATCAATTTCGCTCACAGGTTATTCTTATATAATTACCATACTTTCTTTCAATATGACGGCCTCCGGCTAGGAAGTTAGGTTGGTTTAGGTAGGTGCCTTTGGTTGTTAAGGTCAGGTTCTAGTGAATGTCACATCTTTTATACTGATAAGTTCTCATGTACAACAGAAACATGGTTAGGTATGTTTATAACTACACAACTATCCACTCAAGACAAAATAAATGCCAAATGCCACCAGAGGTCAAATATATTTCTCACTTTGTTCACCGGTAATATACGATTCGCCAATCAGAGCACACTCACGGTAAAATAACGTTAGTAGGAACTTTCCAGTCACAGCAAAATATCTACTGCCCATAGAATATGGAGAATTATGATAATACTGTATCAAATGGGCGTAAAATCACGGGAACCTGTATTGCAATTCAGCGTGATTGGGAACTTTATTTTATACATTACTGTATATAATGAATCATTCTTAAAATGAGCCAAACTATCCTACCTAATCAAAGGAATGCTTCCCAGCAAACTTTCTATACAAATTGTTAACAAAATAGCATCATGACCAACCTGCCTAGCCTAACCTTAAGTAATGGTAATGTCTGAGAACAGCACTATCATCAGAAGTTGTTGTTTGATTCCAACCTGCCTAGCCTAACCTAAAATAATGGTAATGTTTGAGAACAGCACTACCATCAGAAGTTGTTGTTGGATTTCGTTCATTTTTTCCACGTTCCTATGATTATAGTACGTATTTTAAAAGGGTAAAATTGTTGTTTCGGTCATCCACCTATTTGTAAGTTGAACTTATATTTCCCGGTGGTTTTTGATGAGTTTTGAACGCTGACCTTCATTTCTACTGCAAATAACTACTTTTTGAGCTCCCTCGCCCTTATCCAATGATAATGGGGGACCCCCAGTGGAAACCAGGGGTTTTGTGTGGGAGAAAATCACAAAAAGTAATAATTTTTCTATATAAATTAATTAAGGTCAGAATCGTTCAAAACACACAAAAAACCATCGGAAAAATGTAATTTCAACCTAACCTGACCTAAACCTAACCACTTAAAATTCTAAAATTCGCTGGATGATCGAAACGATAATAATACCTTTAAAAGAGGCGACCAACCAAAGAAACCTATCTAACCTTACTTAACTTCCCAGTCAGGGGCTCCGCAACCCAGACCTCCCGCCATATTAAACAAAGTACTATTTTGATATCTGGTACCAATGAAAGTAACTTTATTAAAGTGTCATGGTGTAATTTTACGTTTTTTGTGGACATTAGAGTACGCTAGGACCAAGCGTATGGTAAATAATTAATTTCTTCATGTACAAAGCACAAAAACATATCATTGTAGTGTCAAATGATGATTTTTTTTACGGTTATTTACCCCGCAAGTTCCCTCTTCTTTCATGCCCATAGAGAAAAACTAAAAAAATAAATAAATAAATAAATTAAAAGTTGTCGTTTCTTTTAAAACACCTGTACTGTACTTACTATAATGATTAGAACGTATTTGGAAAAAATGAACAAAATTAAACAACTCCTTCTGGTGGTAGTGCTGCTCTCAGAATTTACCAAAATAATTAACTTTGGTAAAAGTGAAGGAGACGGTTAGCACCCGAAGGTGTTTATATAATTTGGTCATATTTTACACAGTTATTGTTTGGATAATAGTAACTAATAAAAATTATACAACCTTTTCCTTTAGCTCTATTTTTTATTTTCTACCTATGATCATAAATCACCTGTATGGGTGAAATTTGGGGGTAAAAAACAGCCAAAAAAATGATCTTATTGCAGTAATATCATGTCTCTACTTGTGTGTATTTACCATAAATATTCTGCCGAAAATTCTTTCATGTCATCACTTGTTGTTTGCTCTTAAACTATTACATTTTGAATCTGGTCTTGGATATCTTTAGCATAAATGATGGAGCGTCGGGCATTTTATTAGCATAAATATTGGCTTGAAATCTTTTATTTTCCAGGTTATGATGAGGAGATGATGTAATCTATTAATTTGTATCACCTTTGTTATTACAGGTATTACAATATCCTGTAACAAATATTATGTTGTCATATCTCAGTCAAATGTACAGTAAAGTAGTTTATGACAACACTAATGTATAAGTTTCATCAAATTAATCTTTATATTCTTACAGATAAAATGACAGTTCACAGCTTATATATTCTGAGCAAGTCAGGAGGACTCATATACCAGCATGACCACAACATACCAACTGTTGAGCATGAAAAGACTTTCAGCTATCCTTTAGAGGTGAAGCTGGAGGTGCAGAACAGGAACATTGTGGTGTCTTATGGCCAGCGTGATGGGATCAAAGGTAAGATCTTCAGGTTATCAGTGAGTGTCTTGTAAAATCCAAACCATGACAACACCTGTTGTAACTAAACTAAGTTATAATATTTATCCACAATGATGGGTGGTATCAACCATTGTGAGGAAGCATAATTGTGAATAGGGTACTGTAATATTATAAATTGTATTAAAATTTACCAATAATATATAATTTGTATTAATTATTATAATTGTATTGTTAAGGTTATATCTAAATTAATGGAGAACTGGCACGTGGATTACCGTTTGAATAGTTGATGCCAGTTGTGCAAGCTTGGTTATGAAATCTCTATGGTTGTATATATTTAATATTGTTGTGGCAATTCTGTTGTCAATATATTGTGTGAGATGTAGGTGCAGCTTTGGTGCTCATATGCTCTTCTTTCTGTTTAATTACCAGGTAATCCAGCCATTCTCTCTATCACCATTCTTTTTTCAATGGTCATTTCCTAATCTTTCGACCTTATTAAATATGATATATTTTGTTACAGTGGGTCACACGCTTATGGCTGTTAATGGGATGAAAGTCACTGGACAGCAGCTGGAGGATGGTCGTGATGCCATGTTAGTGTTGGCTGATGAAGCTAATTATCCAATTAACCTCAAGTTTGCAAGACCTAGACTAACAACAAATGAAAAAATATTCCAGGTAATAATGCAGAAAATTTGGATTGTATGAAGGTTAGCAGGCGAATTCCATATCACCAGATGGTTAAACACCATAATACTAACTTGTCTTTGCTTAACCTAACACCTCCAGGTAGCATTACAGTGTTTCATCATTAGGAGAAACAAGTTGGGGTTGATAATCTTCAGATGGTCCAGAAATTTCAGCCTCTTTATTTCATAGACTGCACCATCTGTTTGTTTCAGTAGTTTCTATATCTTACTCTCTTGCATAATTCTTAAGTTTTCTTTCCTCACTCTTGTCAATCTCAAAATTTCATTGATTAAAATTTAATCAATGTTCTTTTCAAAAGTTGGATATCCCAGTACAGTATAGGTATCCCCTGATGGGTGAGAGGATTATGTTCCTGGAAACACATTCATGCTTTTAAACTGTACTGCTGTTCACTTTTCTCACTAATTAATCAGTGAACGAATTTCACAGCTATTAATGTTGATAATATGCAAATGTACAAAAACAAATTATCTATAGAAGAAATAGTTGATGTCTTATGAGTGATGTATTGTATCTTCCATGTCATAAATTTCTTCAGTAAAGGAATTTCTGTAGAAGAAAAAAATATGTAATATTTTATATCTTTTTCAGGCATCAATGTTTTACCCACTATATGCCCTGGCATGTCAGCTTAGCCCAGAACAGAGAAGCTCAGGCATAGAGATTCTAGAAGCAGATAACTTCAGAATGAACTGCTTTCAGACACTCACAGGTACTGTGACTTTAGGTTTATTGCCAGGAGAATTTCCAAGCCAAAAATAGTTTTTAATTCTTATACACGTGCAATATAAGATTTACCTGTGGAAAACCTGTGGGTAAGGTTTTGAAAATACATAACCATGTTTTGATATTTCTTTATTCTTAAGTGTGATAAGTCATTTGTTAGTATTGTTTTGGTGAAAATGATGAACAGTTCTCTAACCCACATGGTGCCCTACAGAGGAAGATTTTGTAAACTATTCTTTTTGGGTAATGAAACTTAGGGATTCATAATGGATCTTCCCATGATAATAAATTTAATGGCTCTACAAATGTGTTAATACAGCAGCTTCTTGGTGTTGGAATAGTATAAACGGATGCAATTTGATTCAGAATAACTTCACGATTCGAATTTCCATACATTTATTTTCTTTTTTTCAGGGGTTAAATTCATGGTGATATCCGACGTCAAACAGACTGGTATTGATAACCTCCTCCATCGAGTGTACGAGATCTACTCAGATTTTGCCCTCAAGAACCCCTTTTATTCCTTAGAAATGCCCATCAGATGCGAGCTTTTTGACGAGCACTTAAAGAGCGCTCTTGAACAAGCCGAGAGACTGGGGATAAGTAACATATAAGTGAACTGTTTTGTATCTGTAAGGTATTAGGTAGATATTGTTTAATGTATATAATGTACAAGTGTGATTCTGGGAAAGATTATATGAAATATGCTTAATTTGATTTTTCTTCTATATGGAATGTGTTTAAAGTAAATCGTAATAAAACAAAAATTTATTTTATCTTCATTTAACCAAAGACTGTAAAGTACAGTGGTCCCTCGGTTAACGAGCACAATCCGTTCCAGCATGATGCTCGTTAACCGAAAAACTCGTTAACCAAAACCATTGTTTCAGTGGGTTTTTGGGTAATTGGTTTCAGCTCACAGAAAATTGCCTAAATTCAACAAAAAATGTAGAAAAGCACACTTACTTTGAGGTGTGGGTGTAGAAGGCTCCTGGATATGATGGGAATTAGAATGGGGATGGAGGAGAAGGGAGAAGAGAAGGCATTGGGGTGGAAGAGAGTCACCCCATGGCGCCATTTCACCCATAAAATTTTAGCTCTCTTGGTGTAATTCAAGATTATTTTCTTTAAATCAACACTGCACTGCATTATATATTGTCAATATGTAAAATAAATTTCAAAATGACCAATAATTTGCTTGGAAACACAGAAAAAAAGCATTTAGTTGAAGAGAGTCTCGAGCAATATGTTACCTCCACTGAAAAGAGAGAGAGACTAACGCCTGTTTGTGTGTTAACAGGCTGGATGGCGTGCCAGAAACTAGTCTCTTTACCTTCGATTATGTTCAATAATTGTTAAAATGACTAAAAAAATATTAATATTAAACTTTTAAAATTATTGAATAGTATAAACTTCTTGATATTTACTAAAATAGTAAGGAATTTAAGCCATAAAACCGATTACTGTATTGGCGGACTAATAGTACAGGTGGTGGACTGCCAGATGCAAGCGAAAACATGTTGAGGTCGGCTTGTAAAAAACTCGTTAATCGAGGGATTGCTTGTTAACCGAAGTTAAGAATCTTATGGAAGGTAACTTGTTAACCGAGGCGCTCGTTAACCGAGGGATCACTGTACTGGAAACATAATTTTAGATAATACTGTAATACCATTTAGTATATGCATTAAAAATTACCATAGTCCAGAGGATGAGGTACAACTTTTAGCCAAATTGTGCATTTTTTTTTACTTTGTACACTGATACCAAGACTCATGCGGGTCATTTTATAGATTGTAGGCAATTTATATCTGCCTGCTGGTGGCTGGCAGCCATTTTTCAAAATGGCCATGACACCACATTAAAATATATATCATCTTGCAGTTAACTTCGACTTTTGTGGCTTTACCCATGTTTTCAGACCCAAGGAATCTAATAGTAATTTTGGTACAGCTGTATTTATGTTGATAGGTAATAGTGTATAGAAATTTTTAATAAATACAAATAAAACCAAAAAAGTTGTTACGAATTTACAGGATAAATAATGAAATACAGGGGCCCTGTATATTGAAATACTGTACTGTAAATCAATGAATTGCTAAATCTTAAATGTGATATGGAATGATTACTGTATGGGATAAATGTGAATGCTGTACATAGTTATTGTTAGGAAAAGGGAAAGTGGTTGGGTGAAAGTAAGGCTGTGTCAGGGATGTGTAATGTCACCATGGTTTAGGTGCAGTAAAAGTGTTGAAAACAAAGTACAATACAGTAATGAAGAAGGAAGCAAGTTTGGCAAGAAGTGATATGGAATGTGAATAAAGGAAAGGTCAACTACTATGTTATTTCCAAATGACACTGCTGTAGTAGGAAGTTCATTATTACAGTTACAAATGTATTTAGTGACTGAATTCAGAAGTGCACAAGAAGGTTAATACAGAATGTGATTAAAAGTGATGAAAATAAGTAGAGAAGGGAGACCTGGCAAATGGATGTTGGTGTGAATGGAGATAATACAGCACTACTATTTTACAACCATTTTCCATACTTGCATGGGTAAACCATGATTACCTGATGGCATACTGTCCTGGTTGCAATCAGGTTAATATGAAGGAATTTTTATGGCCAGATGCCATTCCTTTAACCAATCCACTTTTACAGAGTGGAAACTGGGCATTATGTGTAGGACATATCCTACAATGGAAAGTTATGATTTTTATGAGTAATAAAAAAGCAGTATAAAAGGCCCATATATTTGATTCATGAATGAAAATTCACATTTGTATATGGATTAACAGGAACTGTACTAAGAGTTAGAACTTACAGATAATTCCAAATGTGATGTCTCATTATGGCACGCTAAACCAGAATGTAAAAAGCTTGCACTGAAACCTAAATTTTCTTTTAATTATTTGAAACAAAAAGTTTATCCCTAGGCCATCTATTGACAGCAATTTCTTCCAAAAACTGCACTTGGTTATATTTGTAAAAGGTGTGTTATTCATAGATGCTATGTTCTTATTTCATGGTTTATATTAGTCATGTTTCAATCATGAAATTAGTATAGAGACACATTAATTCTATGACACATGGTTAATAAGCAATTGGAACCAAATCTGTGTTAATGGGAGGTAAACAGAAGTACATATACTGTACTATATATTTTAGTGTGATACCTAAAATTTTCTTGATCCACATTTTTAATTAATAATTGTTAATAACACGACAATTTGTTCAAATATCACTTGATTCTATAGGTGGATGGAAAACCCTAAACACAGTACTGTTGTTCTGGGCTGAGTGACTGCTTCAGTTGATATTTACAGTTACAATGTGCCGTTTCAAATCTCATATTATGAATATCAGAAGAGTATTGGGGTTTGCATAGTGAGTTTGTAAATTTTATGTAGGGTACACACTGGGATGGACTGGTAAAGATAACTGAAAGACATTAGGAGTGGAAGGCCATGGTGACCAATCCTCAGGTGCCTGACTGACTGATAATAAGCAACAACAGGACTGAGTAAGCGGAAGGCATGTACTTGTATAAGGGATGAGTTCATAAAGGAACCTACCAAGACATTCTGAGCTAGAGTTTTGTGGAGGATAATTCACATACCTGTATGCTATTCTGCTTGGTACAAGGAGACCAACAGGATATAGGCAGAAGTTTTCTCTTTGATTAATCCACTGCTGTTAATGGGCATACATCAATATGACTAAGAATCTGTAAAATGTATAAAGCAATATAAACATGAAAATTACTGTACAGCTTTACCTTCCTAGTTTACTGTAACAAATTTTCTATCCTTTTACACAGTTTTTTAGTAATCCCATAAGTTTATTGTGTGCTTGTGTTAATATCAGCTGGTGAAAGTTTTTTGGTGATACTTAGTTTCTAATACATTCCTTGCCTCTAGAATCAAGTGTAACAATTCATCTGGGTACAATAATAATCTCACCATATATTGTACAACAAAAATCACAAACACTTAAGGCAGTTAGTCACAAAGTTGTGAAAGGCACCAGTACAGTTACAATCAATAATGCAGGAGCACAAGTTTCCTTGAGAAAAGTAATTATTACTACAACAGATTCAAACAAAATATTCATGACTGGTCATTGCTACAGCTGCTGCCTCAACAGTGTTACTATTAAACTAGTTTGATCACAGCTACCAATCACAATACAGTATACTGTACAGTACCATATTACCAACAATAATAAAAAGCAATGCCGGTAGCTATGAACCTAATTTAAAAATTATATATATATGTATAATATGAAATGATATTTATCTCAAGTTTTTACATAGTATTTAATTCCTAATACTTTTAATGATGACTTATGAATTAAATTCACAGTGATCCTGATTTAAACAAAAAATAAAAATGTTGTTCCTGACTTATGCTTATTTACAATGGTGTGTACAGCAGACAATGTAAATAATATCTTAATACCGTACATTCATTATGTGACCAGTCCACTATAATACATAAAAAATTCTGGTCCTCAGTATTTAATCTACAATGTAAAATTACTAGAGTATCATTATTATTTCAATACTATGTACCTGTACAAATATCACCTGAATAACAGGTAACATTAAATCACTAAAATTACATTGTAGTAAGTCACTTTATGTTCATACCAAAGGTCACTAAAATCACAAATGAAGTGAATGTGCTGAAGTTCTTCAAACCATTTTGGAGTTCAGATAATTGTCTGGAAGCTTGTAAGTACAGTGCACATCATTTACGAGACAGACTTGTTTTCTGCTCACTTTTTAAGTCTTGTGAATAACAAGATACTTTAAATTCCATCGTATCCCACATGATAATTATGAAACTTTTCAAGCTTCTGAAACTTCCTTGTGTACTTCTGTTATACAATACAGTATACCCATTTGTTTACACTTACTGTATGTAACTATTAACGTAACACTTAACTTAGTCACCCTTAATGCAACATTTGATATGTTGAATAAGGCATCAATAATCACACTAGGATGAGGTTATTCTCATTTTCTGTTAATATTTAGTCACATAAGATAATTTCTTTTAAGACTTTCACTACCATGTCACACATAAAATACAGTACAAAAACTTCAGATCACCTCAGCAGAAACTATCAGCAGCAGCATGCGTGGCTGGATCAGTAAGTGAGCCACACTCTGGACGCGCGTACCACCCAGGATGGTCACGGCGTCCCCCACTCCTCCTCCTGGGGACACGGCGCGGTGATCCAGAAGTGGCAGATGAATCATCGCTAGTGTCACCGTGAATTTGAGTTGGTCGTATTGGAATTGCTGCTGGACCCCACGGAATGCCAAGGTGTTCTGGGGATGGTGCATCTCTTCTTGGAGAGTGGGAGGAGTGGTGTGAGGGTGGCTTGGAAGATAAGTCCTGGCTAATTGTGTGAGAATTTCGTAAACCTTCACGGAATTGTCGAGGAACACTTCGAGCTGTTAAGCTGTGAACCTGTGGGATAAATGAATGCATTATTTCTTGAAGTGTTGTGGGACATTATACAAAAAAGTACTCTAATTTGTGTAAATATTTAAAAGCAATGTTTATCATTCGTTTGAACGTTCTTACAGCTGCAATTGAGATATGTTAAAGTTAAAATATTTGACAGCACAGATTACAAATATTGTTAGATAATCAACAGCAAGGCTAAATTTACTACACTTTCATGAACAAAGACAAGTTAAAACCTACACAGCTTTACATATCCATAGAAAATTTCTTCTTACACCATCTCCCATTATTTATAAACAAAAGCTGCTTGAAAAGAGAAAGACATACCACATCTAAATGCAGAGAAGAATAATAAAGGAAAAAGTCACAGCATGTGTATCCCGGTAAAATGTCTTGCCTACCTATATACTATGCTATACTATACAGATACTCCCCGACTTACGACCGACTCGACTTACGTCCACCCGCACTTACAACCGCCTCAGTTGTACCAAAATGTGGTCAAATTATGTATTTTTGAGTCCCAAAGTCAGTACACAGACAAAATTTTCATCTGTAATTCACTTTAAAATGGCTGGCAAGCTTAAAAGTGAGTGTTTTGTGGTGCTGAGAAGAAAAAGAGACCCAAATTTTCGATTTTCTGTGTTATTTAAGCATTTCCGACTTACGACCATTTCGACTTGCGACCTGGATGTCGGTCCCTAACCCGTCGTAAGTCGAGGAGTACCTGTACTTGTGTTCTTCCACCATATAGGATGGCTCACACATAGTACCATTTCCAAGGAGGCTTCTCCAAATATTAAAGGTTCCTTAGACATGTTTTTTCATTGTCTTTACACTTTACCGTATGTCACATTCTTGATTTTCACATACTTATAAGAAAATTACTTTGTCATTCTTTTCACATGTCCATGGCATCTCCATATGTACCAACCCATTATTTACTTTGTCATTCACTCCTTTCATAATTCAGCTAATCTTTTGATCTCATTCCTGTTCTTACCTACACTACGCTTTGTTTTACTGCAGAACATTTTGAGGATCAAGTGATGACAATGAAAAATTATCCTTCCGAATAACCTACTACACCGCCTCGAAGCCTCAGCCCAAGCAAGTACAGTGATATCTCCATTAGCTGGAACAATTGGTGCAGAGCACTTACGGGAATGAGAGATTTCTGGGTACCGGTAACAAGATGACTCTTTCAAAGCCGGGAAAAAATCCCTCATCCCCCGAATTTTCTGGAATTTTCGGGGTAACCGGAAAATTTTCTCGGAAGTTCCAGAAGTTGTGCATTACATAATCTCTTGAACCTGGAGCGAAATCCGCCATTCCCAGAATTTCCTCAGAATTTTCCAGAATAACGCATTATTTCATCTCTCAAAGCCGGAAAAAATCCCCCATCCACAGAATTTTCTGGGTACTGGAAAATTTTTCTCAAAATTTCTGGAAAATGCTCCTGATTTTCATCCCCCAAACCCAAAATAAAAATCCCCTATATCAGGAATTTTCCAGGTACCAGTACCGAGAAAATTTTCCTGGAATTTTCCCAACAATGGGCCCCCCGGGAAAATTTTTCCCAAAGCCAGAAATTTCCTAAAAATTCCGGTTTGGGGAAAAATTTTCCAAGAAAATTTAAATTCCGGCTATCGGAGAGTTCCGGTTAAAAGGGATTCCGGCTAACGGAGAGTTCTGGTTAAAAGGGGATTCCAGCTATCGAAGATATTACTGTACAGTACTTATCTAAAGAGAGTGAAGACGAAGTTTACACAGTGTGGGATCATTTTGAGTTTACAGTACTTATTTAGCAGTAACTTTTAACTAAATGCATAAAAAGTGATAGGTGTAGTATACTTTAATTCAATGTGGAATAATCCATTATACTAAGGTAAAAGTATATTAATTCCTCGAGTGGAAGCAAAATTACCTCTTACCAATAATATTAGTCTATGAGCAGACGTATAAAGTACATTACCTCATGTCACTCTATACTGTATTGCATTGTAATTCTCTTTCCTATACTGTATGCATATTAAGATGCAGGTACAGTAAGTAGTATTATCCTGTCAACAAGCTGCTTACAAGTTACCTTCATTATAAACACTAAAACTTCTTGAAGAATTTGCTGTAGACATTTGTATATTGGTATGGTGATGTAGTAAATGAAGGGTTTGCTTTTGTTTAAACTATGAAATTTAGAGTAGAAAAAAGTAAAGGTTCCCTTCATGAGCTAAACTAAAGGGAAAGTAGATCAGAGAGCGGAGAATGGTAAATGACAAGGTATATAATTAAAATATATGGTAATGAACATAAGCAAAGAAAGCTAAATAAGTTATTCCTTACCTGGTATCAAAACATGAAAAGCAAAACATACTCATTACTGTGTGTAAGTGGACAAAAGTAGAAATTATCATAGTTATAAATTACAATGACAATTTCCCTTATACTGTATATACTACAAATTAAAAAAGAATGAAATAGATATCATAGATGAACCACATGAAGTCAGTCACCAAGTTGTACAGTACACGTTCAGTCACTAGTCATGTGAGGTAAACGTGTCAAATAAACCCAAGTAATAAAGAGAGGAGGTCACTTGCAAAGGTCAAACAGATTTCAGCATGTCACAGTACACCTTTAAGAGAGACAGAGTACAGGAAGGAACATGTCACAAGACAGGTACAAGTCACAATGCCAAAGTCTCTTGGTGTGGTTAAAAGACTAGTATGCTAAGTTGTCACGAGAGGTGTGTGGACATCTTGGACTGCTCTTCCATGTGCTTGTAACTCTAATGAGGAATTTTATAAAAGCTAAAAAATATTACTCTTATTAAATTTATGTCAAAGAATCAATATCATGCTACAGTCACATAGAAGATTCAGAGTCCACTAGCACACAACTGCCTGAGACAACACCAAGGGTAGAGTTCTGTCAGGATTTCATAGACTAGAAAAGGAGTCATGTCAGATGTAGTTAACATTAAACAGATGTACTGTATATATTTTTTTTCAATAGCCAGTCAGTTACAGACAGTTCATCAAAAATAATCCCAAACTTAGGACCAACACCAATCACGGAGATCCCAAACTGAGTGTACGGCCAGGGTCTGCACCAAGACATCACATAAGAAAGCCTCCATACAAAGTCACTTCCCAACAGGATATAGCAATATTTTGAACAAATACCTTTGGCTGTAATCAATGAACAATGTTCGAACTGATAGCATTCTTTCAGACATCTAAATTTTTTGCTTTTACTATTAAGCAGGTCATACAATTATATTTGGAATTTGTGAAAGACCATATTTACAAAGCCAATATACTGTACATTCTAAAACTTGGAGAGTGAGATGTTAAGTGTTACGACAAGCAGTTAGGTAAATGGAATGGTTACTTATCACAAAATGAATTTAACCTTGAATCTTTGTTTTTTAAAGTAACATGGCAATATTTTTTTTGTTCATTCCAGACTGCAACGTCTAGCTTTATACCTAGATATGTAAATGCCTAGCATTAACTCGCCAGGCCAACATACAGGCAATTAAAACATCTAATAATTACTTAAATACGTAATATTAGGAAGACACGTCACTACCTGGCATTTAATTAAAATTCTCACCCCCCCCACACCCTCCATCACACGCATTGCTACCGTCATCTTCTTGCCTGGTGAATCAGCTGTAAATACGTGCAAGGAAAGCTCCGCTAATTTGTGTTGTAATAGCTGAAGTATTATGTGCCACGAGGATTTTATTTTTGGTATTTATACATCATAGCACGGTGAGAAAATCGAGTGACTTTTATTTTGATTATATTGTGTTTGGGGCAATTTTTTATACGGTCTGGTCAAGCATGGCGACCAGGGCTCGTCTTCTATCTCTAGGAAGACAGTCGATCTTTAGTGACTAATTTCCTCTGCTTTCAAGACACTTAGTGAATGATGTTATTTTATGCTCTTCGGGCTCAATTTCACTGAAAAATATATACCTGTATATAGATATATACTGTATACTGTATAAAAAAAAATAATTCTTTGTCCCAATTATACATGTGCAAATAATGAATACCATGATATATGTGGCCATCCCTCTCCCTCTTCTCATGTTCGTTCAAGAAACTTTTCGTGCTTCTGCCCTGGGCTTTCTGATTACTCTCAGCATGCAGGCTAAAGTTAAGTCTTCATAGCTCTATTTTATTAATGTCTTCAGAAGCGGGTTTAGCCTATCCAGGCGAACTTTACTGAGGCTGCTAGTCTTAGTGATCCTTCCGGACGCTGACCTTCCGTCTTACTAGCAATCTAGAGTTATGTTGTACTCTTAGCATTCAGGCCAGAGTTAAGTTTTTCTCTTCATAGCTCTATTTTATTCATGTCCTCAGTAGTGGGTTCAGCCTTTCCAGGCGAACTTTAGCGAGGCTGCTAGTCTTAGTGATCCTTCCGGACGTTGACCTTCCGGTCTCACTAGCAATCTAGAGTTATGTTGGGATGAACCTAGTATCCTCAGCCCAATACATCTTGCTAGAGTAATGGTGAAAGATGTTAGATAATGGAGCGCTATGGTAGCAGCTCAGCACTGTCAACCCTTCCGGGTGACTTGATGCTCACTCAGGCATCATCGCTCAAGCATGATTAGTTGAAGCGGTGACGTCTGTGCACCCTGATTGGCAGCAAATAGAGAACTTGGTGATCCCTCAAAATATAAGTGCTCTAAAATGAAGTTAGCTTGATTAAGAAACAAAGTTCACTGAGCTGAGGGATAATTGAGATAAGAGAAGGGAGAAGTGTATGATACAGTGAGTTAGTTGTGTATGATTGTCACACTGGTGACTTAAATAACAATAAGAGATATTAAATTAAATAACTTACTAAAATATCACAGTTACGAGTCATATTGATTATGTTTGAGAGAAAATGTTATCTCCCTTGTATTATTATGATGATACAATGTGATGCATAGTGTTCCTCCTAGTTTAGATGAGTGATGTGCAACCGGAGGATGAAGGACAGTTGTCTGGACTGCTAGATAACAGAGGAGACCATGGAACGGTCCCTGGGGAACTAGTGTTGAGTGAGGAGCTGCAAGGAATGGAGAGCTCAGCTCATACACTACATACAAAGATGTGAATTCAGTAGTAGTAGGTTCACCCATGACCCAAGTGGACCAACATACTACATGTAATTATCAAGGATGTAGGGTAACTTGGGTGTGGGAGGGTTTTTGAGAATTGCAATTAAATGCCAGGTAGTGACGTGTCCTCCTAATATTACGTATTTAAGTAATTATTTGATGTTTTAATTGCCTGTATGTTGGCCTGGCGAGTTAATGCTAGGCATTTACATACCTAGGTATAAAGCTAGACATTGCATTATGGACTATATCACAAAAACTGGTTTTTAGAAAAAAACTGCTTTTTCTCTACAGGAGATTGATTCGGTACTGCTGTCAACAACTACCGTACTAAGTTTTTTTTTATTATACAGTACAGTATCATGTAAGATCTTAGATCATTAGTTAAAAAATCTATATTGTAGTAACTGTAAATTTTTGTACTGTACATAAATGAGCCAGACCAAGTATGTCCAGATATACTGTATGCAGTACCACAATTATCTCTTATGATACTAAAAATATTATATCTGATGTCTGAGAGAAACTAGCCAAAGGAGAACACACCACAATGAAATGATCCAGAATAATACCTCATTCTGTGAACCCTTTTGATTCATGCACTTGTGCAGATTAGTTGCACTATACCATGGGTTCGCGTCCCTCCTCGCCAACGATGTCCAGGCTACTAGTTGATTTTGACTCCAAGGAAGTGGCTGAAGGAGCCATTTCCATATCACTGAACTGAGAATGTACACCCTCATCATATGAATCTCTGGGACCAAGTTGCTTCTTTATTGGGCCAACCTCAATGATTGATGTCTTAGTAACATTTACTGGGTGTTTAGCTTTTTGTCTTAATGGGGAAAATGGAGAATTAAGTGGAACTGTTGCTTTCTTGATATTTTGTCTCTTCGCTGCTCTTTGCTTGTTACTGCTGCCTGCACGAGAACTGCTGACAATCATCCTGGTAAGGGCAATTGGGTCATCAAATGGAATATCTTCATCACTAGAATTTCCAGGTGATGAAGAGGTAACATTATGCTTATGGGAAGGTGAGGGGTTGTCAGGTGCTTCTGTAACAGGTATCACGGTTACATGGGGTCCTTTGGTGTTTGGCATTTCATTACTATCTTCCTTGACAATATGAACATCCTTTTGCTCTAATTCTGGCGAAGTACAAGATGTATCAGTGATCGGTGAACCTGGACCTCTAACAAATTCAGACTGTATGGATGGTGAAGTTATTTTAGTCTCTGCCCTCAAGCCATTCACTGTTATATCACCAAGACTACATTCTGGAGAAGACTGTTTTATTGGTGCATTGACAATATTCATGTTACCATTAATATCCTTATTAATGGAAGAGACTTTGTCATAGATATTGCTTCTGGAAGAATCATCATGATTATCCTTGACATCATTTCCTACATATACAATGCTTGCATGAAACACTGGTGTGGCATTGGACAGCAGTGCTTCTGTATCTGGAACACTGATCACTGTGCTTGTGCCTGCGCTATCAGGGATTTTATTATTTGGAGACATATTTCTTGCCGTCTGAATTTCATCCCATAAATCCTCTGTTGGTTCTTTATCAATGGGTTTCATAGTTTTCACATTTTCATTACCATCATTTGTTCCCTTTGAATTATCATCCTCTAAATGCTCTGCTGGTTCTTTGTAATTCACAATCGTCAAACTTTTGTTGTGTTTACTGGTGACAGGTGAGAGTTTAGTGTTAACTGCAGCCCATGTGGTAGGGGGTGTTACCCAAGTACTGTCCTTAGACTTGGCAATTATCTGTATCTTAGGCTGCAACTTCATTTCATCGTCTGAAATAGTTATGATAGTTTTGTTTGATTCTGTTTTTGTTACATTTGGGATAACTTTTACATTTCGGAAAGCTGATTTTTCATCTAAAGATTTCAAATTAGAATATTCCTTTAACAAATCTCCAATACTTCTCTGCTTTCGTAAGGGATGCACACCTGTCGTGTTACTAGCACTTTTCTTCTTAATAACTTTATTAATCTTTACAGGTTGATCTCTGAAATCAGGTATTTCAATAGTTGATCCAGTTGGTGTTTGGGAATCTTCCTCCAGATTTGACTGAAAAAGGGAAACATGATTTTCATTCAGTTTTATCTTTAACTGGTCACCTTCCATGGTCTGGGTCACAGGAGCTGTGTATGTGCCATCAGACGTGTGTGAGGAAGCATCATCATCTGCAACATTAGTACTGAAAGTCTGGGGTAACAGATTAAGTGAGGCATAAGGAAGCTCTTCATCTTCACTGTTCAACACCACCTCCTGACTGTCATTAACTGGTGATGTCACTAGATCGTTAGTGAATGATGATGGTGTGAGATTATTTCTTGATGTTTGCAAAGAATTTTCTGTTGTTGCTGAATCGCTAACAGTCTTTGCGTGCTTTGGCAATTTAGACGACACATCATTTATTGTTGACCCAGATTTGTTTCTTGCCCCCATCTGCCAGACTTGGGTGTCTCTACAAGTGTTATCTTGTAATAAGGAACTATCAGTTGTATCCTTATTTGGGGCTTTTAATGACCCTTCACTCTTTGATTTCTTAAAAGTAGATTTCTTATTAAGTGATTCTTTTGGTTGGACTGGAACTGAATATCTTTGTTGCTTGTGTTTATCATTATGCTTTTGGTTTCTTAAATCTTCCTCAATTTTTTCATCAATTGGATTCATCTCGTGTAATGATTTATGGCCAGAATAACTGTTCAAAAAATCACACATCCTTCTTCTACCTTTTGGCACAAATGCAGGGCCAGATAGTGTATAAACGTTTGGCAAACTTATCTGTCTGTTCAACGGCCAATTGCTTAATACAGTTTGCTTAATGGCTCTAGCTTTGTTTGTCTCAAGGGAAGCTTCAGATGCCTTTGTTTCAGTTGACTTTGAAACTGAAGACAAATCTAATGAGCTGTAGTATTTTTTTTGATGTCTTAGATTATTGGAATCTTGATGAGATAGATCTAAATTGCTCCCATGATGTAATTTTATTATAGTTGATTGTCTGAGAGCATTAGGTGCATCTGAATCACTATCGGATGGTGTTACTTCTCTCTCTAGATCAACTGTGCTTGTACTTGATAAGCGTCTGTTCCTGTAGTTAATCTGTCCCTCAACAGAAGATATGCAGGAAACTGATGCATGCTTTCTACTGTCAGCACTGTTAGTTGGACTTGTGTTTGTCCTACGAAGAGTTACTCCAAAAATAATTTTATTACCGAACTGGTCACATGAAGTAGTCTGATCTAGGTCCCTATCGTCCACTGAATAGCAAGAGTCAGTGTCTATGAGGCTGGGGGTACTGAAGCTGTGTTTATCATTAAGTGAGGCAGGTGTGGGTGGTAGGCTAAGGCTGGTTACTGTTGCCTGGTCATCAAAATCAGAACTGTCTATATCACTATCATATGTATCAGTCACTGTGGCAGGATGGGAATCTTCCCCACCAGGCAAAGGTCTTACCTCTTTAACAATGTACGGCTTCTCTGTTCGCTTATTAAGGTTGTTTGTGAAGCTACGAGTGTATGGCTGGTCAGAGAATGTTGACTTCTCAATCAGGAGGATGTTTTTCTTCCCATAGTATGAAAGAGCATTCTGTTTATAAAATACAGATTAATTCTTTGAACCAAAATAGTACAGGCATATAAATTCAGTCAATGATGCAAAATAATAAGTTAATGAATACATAAATATTTCAAATATTTTATATTCTTATGGCTATATCACTTTGACTAAAGTAAATACAGTAATTCATATTTATGTTGTACTGTAATAATGCTAAACCCTTAACTGGCAGATATGGATTCCCTACCCCCTCCCCTTTTGCACAAAAATGTCAGACAATGAACATGAACCTTCCAAAATTATGGCCACCACTTAAGGGTTAAACACATCAACAATTACTATGATGAAAAAATTCAAAATGCTTACATCCTTTCCACGTTTGTCTAAATCATTAACTCTCTCTTGGCTAGCTTGGTCAAACTTGCAGGCTAATTTCCTGACAGACGGTAACACTGGCATTTCATCAGGCGTGCGTGTTGAAGCATCACTGTCGATCCCCTCACCTTGGCTCTCACCATCACTATACGTGCTCATACTCTCCATAGACCTGTTATAGTGTGTTTGGTGCTGGTAGTTGGCACTCTTACCCAGACCAGTTACACTGTTAATGTTAATATTGCTCATACTGCTCACAGAATTCATACTGTTCATATTCTGCTGAGGAAGTGACCCCAGGTTACGTAGATTGGAGACTTTGGTTGAGGGCTGGAGGTTATCAACGCTGGTATGTCTTAAAAAGGGCTGCAGCACAGTTCTGTCTCTTGGCTGTGCTGCAATAGTGTCCTCACTCACTGTCCTCCAGAGGTCATGTCGAGGAGGTACCAGGTATGCATCTATTACAGAATAAAAAGGTTAAATGTATGGTTTGTGTCAATGTTTTATACAAAAAAAGATTATGTGTAAACCCATTGATAATATCTTCAGCCTAAGCGAAAACTCTTACGGTAAATAAGAGACAACACACCAACACGTGGATTGTGGAGGACTTCCGTGGAACTGTCAGACTGTCCATTAGTGTGGGTACTTCTGGGAACAACTCGGGCATAGTTTTCCTCCCACCTCCGTTGAGTCTCGTCAATAGTTTGTTGGAATTTAGCAACCTCTTGTTCCACGTGGGCAGCCTGCAGGTGTAACCATACCATTTACTACAAGTGTATTTTACTGGACAGACAAAATGATACGTGTGATTTGTGTCATTTATTCTAACAGTTGTTTATAATACAATTAACTGAGGTTACTTTTGAAACTTATTTGCCTTATTGATTCACTGTAAAGCTCCAAGTGTCAATGTAAATATATACAGCACTTAAAGAGGTTATTAGTATCAGGACACACAGAAATGTACAGTATAAGGCTAAAGATTGTCACTGCTCTAGATTGAATTAAATACTGTAATCATTTTGTTTAATCTAACTAACCAAACTAGCAGCAAAAACTTGAAACAATAAAAGTAATTCATACACCTTCTAAATGCAATCAGGTAATTTAGGAATGTCAGTGAAGTCTAAAAAATTTTACTCCTGCACAAAGGAAAATATTTTTTGATTCCTACTAATAAACTCCAGTGGAATATCTATGATGCAGTTCATACCATTATGACCTTCATACAGAGAAGGGCATAAGTCACTATGTAAAATAACATCAAAGTGGACAGATTTATTCAGGTACAGTACCTGAATGTCACGAAGCTCGTCCTTCCAGTCACTAGGACGGGAGGACTCCACCTCTGCTTTCCGTAAACAGTGCAACGTTGCCTCACTGTTACTTTTGTTTGTGTTCTGTAGTCCACCTCCAATGATGTGTATCTGTTTTGGTTTCATTTTGTCAAATTAATGAGAGGCCTCATGTCTGATGCACCACCATGTTTTAAATAATACACACTACATATTATACGTACTGTGCATTCAACAGAAGAAGTAAAGAATATATGACAAGTGTTGAGCAGTCAGCATCACTCTACTGTAATATTATTGACATGATGAAAAACTGAAAGCCACGTTGAAATATTCACTGAAGATGGCAAAAAAAAGACGAGAATAACTAGAAAAATGCCTATAAAATACACACCTTTGCCTATGAGTAACACTATCTGGACACACAAAAAAAGACAAAAAATTAATGCTCCCTATTGATGGTGGGAGTGGTATTATGAGATGGTGAAGTAAGAGCAAATGTGGGATGATAACTTCAGTACAAGCATGTCAAACTGCCAAGGAATTCAAAGTGGATAGTGAAAGAGGTAACAGAGACCAGTGGTGTTATCTTCTAGCTGATAACACCAGCAAGAAAAATATAAACAGCAAAGCAATCACAAGACACTCGCCCAAAACCCACCTCACTGTTAGTCATATCTTATTTGAAGAGCTGCAATAATTTTTCTGTTGTAGATATGGTATTTCCTGTTCATTTAAGCAGTTATTTCCAAAACTAGAAAACTATATCATGTCATACCACACACAGTGCCTGATGAAACTATGGTACAATATATGACTGAAATAAATGTTCATTTTATAATATTCTAAAATAAATCCTAACACTACAATAGTCCTGAATAACTCCCTATCACATAAGTTCTCTGTATTAGTAAGAATAACATCACTATTACCCTCTTGCCTATGATTAGCCAAAATTTAATGAGGCATCAATCCTCTTCACAAAATCTGAAAACCTCATACCAAACTATCTTATCTACTTTACTGTTATCCTGATCATGTTAAATTTTAAGACTATCATACAGCATTTCTATATTCAGTACTCGATAGCTACAGTTTTATATTTCACAGGGATATTACAGTCTGAAAATTGTGCAGTTGTCACCTTTCTGCTGATGTGTGCATATAACCCTCCTGGTTAAATGCCTATCATTTACCATTGTCATTTACCTACACTATCTAGGCACACAGGAAACTGTTTACTCCCATGGCCTACATGCACCCTTTACAGTACCTACATTGTCAATACAGTAGTATTCATACAGATCTGTATAACTACATAGTTTATATATATGCCTCTCCAATTGTAAACCTTTATGACAATTTCACTGAATAAACATTACTATCTCCGACTACTTTGATGACACGAGAAGGGTCAGCAGGCTTTTGTTCTTTCTTTCTTTCCTTCACTTTCCACCAAATATTTCATCAAAACAAGGACCTAGCTGGTGTTTAAATGGATCTCTTGATTTCATGACTATTTTCTGGTCCTGTAAGTTGTAAAGGCTATATAATTCTTATAATGTGCTAATAAAGGCTAGATTTCCTAACTGCTTTGTGCAGTTCTTTTATCAATTTCCATATTTTATCCTTCAGTATATTGTCACTCGTCATATCATATACTGTAGTTCTTCAGGAGTTCCTAACCAGTTCAATTTTAAATTTTCATCCATGATGCTGGAATATGAAAGCATCTGCTCCTGCCCTCAGCTGTGGTATGGTTCTTAGTTCACACTACAGTATCAGTAACGGTACAGCTCTGACATGTCGTGTCAAACTATTCTTCCAGAGAAACCGAGACAGAATACAATACAACAGAGACGTGATGTGATGAAACATTGATGTTTCCATTAGTGTGAGCAGCTCCATTGAAATACCGACAGTAAAAATTTTTTTTACGGAATTTGACGATCCATGACAGTAAATGTGAATTGACCTTTAGACTTCATCTTTGTCTTTCAGTACCTTACAGTTTCATGCTTGATTATATAAAAGAATACCAGAAAAATTAAAAATTATTGATTTCCCAAGTGTGTATTAATTTAAATACAGTACAGTACTGTATAATCGCATATATAATATATCACAGAGGATGAGCCTGCTGTGGTGTGTTGAAGGTTTCTGATAAGGTGTAGAAAGATTACATTCAAATCCTGAGATATGATACTGTATGTGGCAAGCCTGTCTGCTTCCCTGGCACCTTCCCAAGAAAACCTTCAAATGTGATCAGGTACAGTACAGGTACCTACAAAATCTTCATATTCTATGACCTTGGCTGGGTCACACCTTACAAACCTTCATATTTGTTAAACAATTATAAACTATGTTCTAGATCTATGAATTTAGTCAGAACAATCATGCTTGTATTGGCCAACAAAATATCAGTAAACCCTTCCATTCTAAGCAACTATAAATTGGTAAGACATATTTCCTCTCACTCTGTCAAACCTAATCAAGAAATTATACTCCATGTCTTTCTCCACTCAACCTTCACCTAAACAGGACTAATGTTTCAGCCACTGAGGCACTTCTTAATTTATCTTTGTGTGTTGGCCAATTTAATATACACATGTAACACCATACACAGAATACATAGGGTGACTTGAGTTGTTACTAACTTTAACCCCTCGTGTATGGGATTCCCTCTGTTGCTGAATAAAATCGCCTGTCCCTATAATGAAGGGATTAAACTTGAAGAAATTATACAATTAAATAACAACAATAAATTTCCCAGAGAAGATGCATGAAATCTTCAGGAACAAGGATTAACTGGTGAGCTGGGATCAAGGTGACTGTGCTGGTATCAGTGATGTGGCCACCAATAAATACCCTCCTACCCTTCTATCTTTCACTGTTATTAATGTGTTCAAATAAACAAGCATGGGAAATGGTTGTAATATAGTGATGAATTATGATGATTGATTATGAGAACTGTAAAATGAACCTAGAGGTAGGCTGCAAAATGGTGATGAATAATGATGATGCTATTGATGATAATAAATGATGATGATGACTTTATAATGAATCTACAGGTAACCAGTTTTAAATTGTTGCTATTAGACTACAAACGACTGGTGATATAGACAGGACAAGTACCAGTACCTAATGTGCACGGAAAGGTTGTAGCCAAGATGATATAACTGTACATAACAAAGAAATATTTAGCTCACTCAGCACTAGTATATTAGAGGGTCTAGGGACAAATAATGCCATATCTACTGTACACTAAACAGTCTTTAAGGACAAAGTTTATAGTTATAAATATGAATCAAATGCTCACAAGAGAAAGGAATTCAGCTTTCTATAGTGTAGAGATGATATGCAAAATTCCTTCCCGGCTGGCCACAACTGATGCAATAAACTGCTTAACATTAAATTAAAACTATCCTATTGTAGCATGGGAAAATATACAGTATTTGAAATGTCACAGTAAGCATTTTGTCAAATTTTATAATCGCTCTTTTAACTTTGTAACTTGACAGGAAGAACAAAAACTATCAACAAAACGTTAAGATCTTGTACTTTGTCACTCAATCTTTATTAATCAAACTGGCAGAAATTTGATCCACAAACCAAGTACAGTAGATAATAAGTCGATGGTGAAGACATGTGAGGGAATGAATAAGACCAATTGAATCAATAAGTGCATGAGCCTATATAAGGAGGGGAGCAGAGCCTGGGATAGGCCAAGAATGACATGAGGAGAGGTTATAAGAAATTATGTTAGAGTTATGATCCTGACAGGAGAGACTGCAAGAGACTATGCAGCATGGAGAGCTCACATCAGGTAACCGTGACTAACCCACGCAAGTGTGGAAAATTGCTGTAAATCATTAATGATGACAATATTGCCGAGATGTGATTTAAATCAATTAAAAGAATCTTCACAGGATTTTTTTTCATTAATACAAACTTCATGCAATTAATTTAAAAAATAACAGCATTAAAAAAAATATAAAATAAATAAAAACCTGAGAAAGAAATGCCATAACTTGTCACAGTACAGCACCATAAACCTGAACAACATATTAACATAACCCTGGGTACCAGTGAGGGACACCTGAATATTGGGGTCATTAATCATATACAAAATCAAGAGCTACATCAGCTTTAAACTGAGGTGTTATCTTCAGGGCTTTATGCCAAGAAACTACACTACTCTATGAGATAAAATCATCTGATGCCTAATAAATGCAACATATCAATATCAAAGGTGTTTTGAGTAATTTATAAGAAATATCAGGTCCCAGTGTCTCAATGTTTCACTCATGTTCAACTAATAATTCATGAGAGATGGCTGACCATAGTTGATACCTTGGGATTAGTAGACTATCTCCCCTAACCCTTTCACTATTGAGACGCCACTTTTAATATCTGATTTGACTAATGATAGAAAATTTGATTCAGCTTGGAGGCAACACCATATACAAGGGGTTAAAAATATTCAATGTACCACTTAACCCACAGTCCAGTAATGACTTTATAACTTATTTTATGACACTTGTTGCACCTCTCTCTGTTTCTCTCTTGGTTCAGTTTAACCTCATGCAATAAAGACTTTCTTCCTAGTACCAACACTGATCTATTATACAAACATAAAACAAGAAGATTAACACAGGATCAATAATTTCTCACTGGTTACCTACTGGTTTAAAACACAATGTCCTAAGCAACATGCACAGACAGGAATAAGACTTTTGACACACTATGATGTCAGTTTTCTATTTTCATGTTAAGTAGTGAAAGGAAAGAAAGAAAGAAATCCAACAGATCATCAAGATGTGTTTATATGAGAATGGGTGCCCACCGTTACAGTTGAGTTAGTGAGGGTGGTCGAGTACAGTACTTTCATATTCTCAAGAGACAGGATGAACAAACAGGTGATTAGTGCATCCAGCTAACTCCACACTGGACAATAATGAAATACAAGTGATGTATGCTAACAATTTATTCAATACATCGTCTACAAGAGGGTGATGAAGAAGCCCGAGTCATGCAGTACAAGAGAATCACCTGGCATCATGCATTAACTACTGTACATCATTAATATACAATACCAGCAGCTAATTATACAGTGCTCTACTACCATCATGCAAAACTACATACACTGTACTGTTATTTATAGGAGAATGACATCATCTGCACATGCAACCACAAGGATGACTGTCTAAAGAGAAAGCAGCTATAATCACACAAAGCTATAATTAGTAACAGGTTTATTATTCAAAATTATTTACAGAAATTAGGTCATATACTGTATTAGTATCATAAATTATCTAACTTACTCAGCTGTCAAATTTTCAAATATGACAGAGTGAGTGAGTGAGTGTGAGTGTGAGTGTGTGTGTGTGTGTGTGTGTGTGTGTGTGTGTGTGTGTGTGTGTATTGAAAGAGCTTGGCAGCCAGAAGGCTGAAAATATACAGTTACATATTTGGGGAATGGGTTTCGAATTACAAATAATATACAAGTAACATAAGTAACACAAATAAGATATATAATAACTAGATGGGGAAAAGCTCAAACTACAGTTCATTTCAACATAGTGACAGTGCAAGAAGTAGTATTTACTGGGAGTGAATACACTGATTTATTACATCTGCAATGTATATATGTGTGTGTGTGTGTCAAAAGTTACACATCAGATGATTCCTACACTACTTCTTAACTTCTCTAGTGTGAATGATAATATTTGTTTCAGAAATAATCTACAAAACAGTGGACTATGTTGTCAAGACTATTTAATCACTCAAGCTAATTATATGCTAATGAGAAACATGCTTTTGTGAAGAGATGTGATGGTCACTGAGAAATACAGTACAGTATGTTTAGATTTATTTACAATGTATCATGTTTACCAGAATTTGAGGTACTGAAGAGGATGCCTGTCTTGTCTTGCTACTGAACATAGAAAAATTCATAACAGTCACACACACAAGCAGTCAGATCTATAGGCTAGCAATAATCAATTAGCAAGCAAGAGTTATATATATTATCATTGAAAAATAAGTACTTTCTTCCCCACACATGGATAAATTCCATAAACTGGTAATAGTCTATACAGCAACTATAACCACTGTAAAAAAAATAGCTCTAATTATCAATAACGAAGTGTTGTGAGGTATTGTTATGGTTCTAGTTGTAACAGAGAAGCAGTGCTGTTTCTCTGAGGATTTCTGAATAATTAGTTTACATCTACAGAAGTACTGTACTCTAAAGAACCTACATACTAAAGATAATAATCAACTCCTGTAGAACCAATTCCCTGAGTACTGTACAGCAGACTGATAAAGTGCACTATAAAAATTATACTAAGTGTTAAAGAAAAACATCAGAGTGAGAATTACAGAAACAATCTTACCAACAGTGTAAATGTCACAAAGTGTTCCAGGACCTTGTGAAGACTTAAGCACCTCCACTACCCACCACTTCCAACAATTCAACTCAGACTACTGCCATGTGTTATCTCATCACACAATACAAGTTTTTAATGAAAGTTCTTATCTAACCAGTTATTATCTCTTATTATCAGATATCAGCAGTAGTGCTGTAAGGGAGGAATGTGTGAGAGACAGGGTTTATCAGTGTATGTGCCCAGATAACAACACGAGATCAAGTGTTCTCTTCTGCCGTTACCCCAAATAACATGATCAAGTGCTGAGTTTAGCTAGGTTTTGAGCCTCTAGGAATTTGTTTAATGTAAATAATAATATGTATTCTTGTACCAACATTCTAATGATAAATTTATATCTAATTAGTAAGATTGCCAGTATTTCAATGAGTAGTTTCTATTTACAGTACTGTACTTAGCCCTTAACCAGTAGTAAATGATTCCATACTTCCGGCCCCACATGTGATGAAGAAGAAAAAAAATTAAAGCAAGAAACGTGAAACGTTCACTGATGATGATCACCGGTCCCACAGATGACCTGATGATGGTTGCCAGCCCTAAAGTTGTCTCTTTGACCCTGTGTTTCCTTTGCTACCACCAAACCAATGCTGTAATACTAAAACACTAAAGTAATACAATACTGTACCACCTAAACAATCTGGTTCTTCATCCTGCCAAGTGACAGATTTTGGTCCATCAGTTCCTTATAGTGATGGTAGCTGACAGAAGTCACTCTAAAATTTACCAACTGTATCATACAATAAGTTAATGTTCATGTGATTTGCCTTTCTTTTCAAATTCCTCCTTTCACTTGTTATCTGTCTACATCAAGTCACTCTGTCTTATACCCAGAGCAGTTTGGAGGCTGGAGTTTCTAACCAAAATATTGATATCTTAAGCTCCAATCGACAATTTAACCCCTTCACTGTGAGATGCCACTTTTAAAATTTTATTTGGCCAACATCAGACAATTTTATTCAGGATGGAGGGGACCCCATACACAAGGGAATAAATATCTTCCTAAGATTTCTACAGATCATTGGGTCACCACTAGAATAAATATGTCGATCTTTAATTTGTGTACACTTTCAACCTCTTTCCTTCAATATATTACAGCACATGGAGCCCTGAATTAATTAATATCTGCTGATAAAAATGTGCAACTGTATCACTATCCTATTAATCATTAACAGTACTTCTTGATTACTGTATAATGGTAATAATACATGAACAGTCAATATCTATCTGCTTCCATCATTTACATTCTTCAGAAACCACTAAAGAGAGATATATGCTTATGATGGGCCAAAAAAAAAAAAAGAAAAAAAAAACACGCACGCACACACACAGACCAACGTTAATGTTACAAAGAGGATTTATATTACTCATGGAACCGTCAACAAGCCTCTATGGATGCTTCATGACCATTGGGCTGTGCAGTATAATTTCTAATCAAATCATCCTCTACGGTACTGTATATGAAACCCCAAAATTTAGTGAAGTAACAATAGTACTGTATATTACTTAAAAGTTTACTGTAAATTACTCAGTATACACCCTAAATAAGGCCATTCAATACAACAATAAAATATGTACTGAACTTCTCCGAAAGGTTCATCTGCACAGTAAGAAAATTCATACTGCAATTTTCCTATAAATGTATCAACTGGTTACTAAGAAACTCTTGAGATAAGTCAAGCATGAAGTCATCAGTTGACTAAATGAACAAATGAATTTCACAATAAGCAAAAAGTGGTTTCTTTTCCACCTTCCCTGACCACAGTCTTCCGACTAACTCTATCAAAAGCTTTAATGTCAACATGATTTCTCAGACTACAGTATTTTCTAGATTTAACTCCTTTCCGTTAAATAAAAATTTCCATTATTTTCGCTCGATTTAGCGAACTATTTCACTAAAGCGAGCGCGGTTCCATTAAATTCCGCTGCTTGGCGTGTGGCATTTGTTTACATCTGCTCAGTCTGTGTCCTACCGCCACCGTGTGTGTTGTTTACTGCTACCTCTCGGTCTACCTCTCATTCAACTAGCTACTGTACTGTGCTTAGACATCACGCCGAAAGTCTCTCAGAAGTCTCAGAAAGGAAGTGGTGTGGGGAGAAAGTAAAAAAAAAAGTGCAGCTATCAATTGAAAATGTTTGAAAATAATAGAATAAATTGAAAACAAACACTGAACCCCCTAGTTTAAGGTAATCCATGAATAATGTTTCTAATGTTTCTATGTACAGTCAGGAAAAAAAATCTTGAACACTTAACAATACCTGGCATCTACTTCTGAGTTATACATATATGATTGGGATATACCAATAACACTACTTGTCATCACATATTATGCCTGAACCACAAAATAGGATAAAACTCTCCTTAATACCTAGGATCTTCAGGTACTTACATGCCAAATACTGTCAAGTGTTCAAGACTTTTGACCCCGACTGTACATATGTATCTGAGGTGTTTCCATAGGAGTGAGTGTATTAACAGAATTATTCTCGATTTTTAACTAGTTCACTAAATCAAGCGAAAAATAACGGAAAAAATTCCTTACGCTAAATCGAGTTTGTTTTATCGGATTCCATTAAATCGAGAGTATTGTATACTGTATAAGGGTTTACCCAGTACCTCCACTGAATGAATATGATGAAACAGCTGTTATCTTTGCATGTAATTAATTGTATGACAAATTACTCAAACAAGCTCTATTTTGCCACAGCCACTACAGTTGTTCTCATACAGTGGCTCCCAACTCTATTAATAAACTTCAAAACATCATGCTTTTCTTATACTTAAAACTTCCCCATGATTTGAGGTTTGATTTCTTCTGAGGAAGTCTCAGAGAACCACCTTTCCCAGGCAGCCTTTCAAAGGACTCCTCTGTTACTTGCGGCTTAGGAAGTCTTAGACTTCCTTCACGACTGAAGGATGAAAGATACGGCAGGGATTCATACGAGCTGTAATAATCTGATGATGGATCCGAGATACAAGAAGATGTCAAACTTTGAGGTGCGACACTTTTAAATCTTTTTTTGTCTGCATCTTGGCTTTCAAGCGACTTTGATTCATCTTCAAACAGTGGATTAAGGCTAAAACCTTTAGTAGCTTTACGAGCCCTGAAAGATGCACGCGCAAAACCATGACGGATCAACTCCTCTTCTAACTCCCCTATGCCAGGGCTCTCAAGTGTTACAGGAGTTACAAGCTTGGAGAGTGGGGAGATGTTAGGGGTGGTGGAAGGAGTTGATGTGGAGAAAGGAATAAATTGTAAAGAGCCTGTTACAGAAGAATGATGGACAGGAGGAGCATGGACAGGTGTAGAAGAACGAATAGGTAATGATGAATGTGTATAAGAGGACCTCTGGAATGGAGTTGTTTGGCTGGGTGAGTGAGAGGAATTTAATCCATTGTCAGTAGCACTACAAGACAGGAAATCTCTCTGTGGCTCTGACTTTCTTGTTATTTTACTTTCCTGAAAACCACCACTCTTGTTGAAACGTTCAATTATACGGCTAAACACTAAATCAGAACCTTCACCAATGTTAGAAATACATGCATCAGAGTCAGGAGTGTCAGAGATGCCTTCACTACTAGAGCACACATCAGCATTATGATTGTTAGTGTGTGGTTGTGGGAAACAGGAATGAGAAGCAGTGACTGGAAGAATGGAAACTTCTGATATGGGAGAGGAATTCTTCAGCTTCATATCCCCACTCCTTGACATGCAATGTGCTTGGGAATCCTTACAAGGAACTTGGCTGCATACCTGGGCATTTGAAGAAAAGTCTGATGATGTCCTCGTTACTGCTTGATGTCCATTGAGTGTCAGATGTTGATGAGTTTTGTATGACTGCTGTTGATGGCCTGGCTGCTGCTGCTGCTGATGTTGCTTCTTTTGTTGATGTGCTTGAGGTTCTTGATGCTGCTGTTGTTGACTTTTCTGGTGCTTGAAGTTTTTGGAAGAAGCCCTGACACCAGTGGCTGGAGTTACATAGTAATCCCGGCTGTACCTGTTAAGGTCAGTTTTTGGTGGCACTCCATCGCGCAGGCTGGGATCCACCTCCTCCTTCTCACCCTCCTCGGGGAATTCTCTACACACATGAAAAGTCAGAACTTATTACGTATCACTCTATATCTTTACTGTACTCCATAATTTCCTATTTTAGATTCCATAGTATTTGAAAATATTTTGTAAACTGGATTTACATGATTTTATTAAATTACAGTAATTTGACAAAACAGCCACCTGTAATACGGGCAAATATGACCCATGTGGAGCCGACTTACACACTGAGAGTTCGGCGAGGCTGGGGTGTGTGGTCTGATGTGTGGCAAAGTGAGAGGCGCTGAACAAGGCGCTCAGGGGCATAAGGGTTGTTAGGCAATGACACTGCAGCCTCCCACTTGCGATGTTCTCTGTCTGCAATTGTACCTGGCAGAAACAGATATATAGTACAGTATAAAAAAACAAAAACAAGTTGACAACCATATACGCTCTTTGTCCTTCTAAGAAAAGTGGATATCTACCTTCAATTGTATAACTTGTATACTTTTGTTACTTGTTCACTTTCCTGTTAAGGATACTAATGAAGACCACAAGATGCAGAAACTAGATGATATAATGTTACAGTGCTCGAAATATTATAACTCACTGGTATGTCTTACTATCGTCTAGTTTCAAATTCACTGAAAATGTTATATGGAGTGGTGAAGAGTTGGGGAAAAAAATGGCAGGGAGGGAGGGAGATGGAGAGGTGAAGACTTGGCAACGTAGCACGGAGATGGCAATTAAAACTCTACGACTTTCTTTCCACACCACAATTCGATTTTTTTTTAATTATGAGGATGACACAGCTTACACTCCCTCCCTGCCCAAGTATTTTTGTCCACAACTGTACCAGACAACACATCTAAGTTTGAATAATGTTAAGTAGTTATCTTCCTACAGAACAAGAGATAAGTTATTGTAGAACTTCTTTCAGCCCATGCAATTTGAAAAATCACCTGAAGCCAACTAACACACATATGTACTGAAGAACCATTAAGAACCCGCACAGTTACCTGTAGGAGGACGCGATGCAGTTAACAGGCAAGCAGGATCATGTTTATCACCCTGAGGGCATTCTTCATGCTCCTGATGTTGGTCCCTCAGGGTGGTATAAGCATGCAGCTGGTCAGTGGTTAGAGGGAATAGGGGGCTGATGTTTACTGAAGGGTCTATGTTAACTCTTTGATCTATAGCAGTTGAAGAGGAAGAGTAACTTAAAACTGATGACATTATCACTGGCAGTTCCTCTTTGTCTGAGGGGTTATCGTCATGACTGGAGGGATAATAGTCAAGGCCAAGACTAGCACCACAGGGAGAGCTGGATGGAGAAATTAAGCCATTGGAAGCAAGATTAGGGAATTCTTCACACAAAGATGACGAGGGGTTACTAATATCTTCTGCCAAATATTCTAAGCTGGCAGAAGCATCCTTGAATAATGGAGCATATGCATCAGCACTATTACCACCATCAGTAGTTGAATTATCTATTGTTTCACCGTACTCTATAGGTTCTAAGGACTTATCCATCCCAAGCACTTTACACTTATAAGCTCTGCCACCATCAAGCAACACTGAAGAGTTCAAGTCACTGTCTTCATCCACAGTTGTTTGGTCATGAGAGAGAACATGCTCGTTGTCTACAGTTGGCCCATACGTAGAGCTGAACACATCCTCCTGAGTTATACCTGGTCTTGTTGGCACCTGCTGAATATCATCCAGGTCATCAACGTCAGTGTTAACACCTGAGGATGTAGTTAATTGGTCCCGATGTGGCAGACTGGATGTTTTGGCAGAGGTTAGTAGGTTCCCCGAGGTGGGCCGTGTGGTGTTGGAGGGGTAGGAGCCAGGGTTGTGTTTCTTGCGATTGTGCCTGCCACCTGGCCTGGGGTCCTGCTGCCAGGGAGAACACCACATGGCTGGTTAGTGACACTAGTCGAGGTACTGGTGACAGTATATATGGCTGAGATATTATTGTTAACATCTGGTATTAAAAGCTTGTGTGACTAATATTCAGTTATAGATTTTAAGTCTGGCTTTACTATCAATAAAGTGCAGTATTTCCGAGTGTGCCAGAAGCTTGTTGAAAAAATATTAATACAGCTTAAGTATTAACATTAACTTGCTTATTAAGGGCAAGCAACAGCCTGTACAGTACTGTACACACATGCAACAACAAATATTGTGTGCAGAGAAGTGGAAATTACTCTTCACTTACATAATAAAGAAAAAAAAAGATTAAACACAAATTAAAAAAGCATAAGTTTCTTTGAAGAACCAAGTATAGTATACTGAACAAACTGTCAGTGGTCTGATTAGAAAAAATATATAACATGCCAAATCCCTTAAAGGTTGGCACAATACACAACAACCTGTAAAATAAAAAAGTACTGCAAGACAGACCAGTTTAAATTATGTTGAACATAAACCTACAAAAATAAAAAAGTACCAAACAAACAGCAAAATGACACAGGCAGAGGCTGGAATTCTTGAAAAAAACAAAAAATGGTGTAAAGATTTTCTGGGTCTAGGAAAATGTGGTGGCAGCCGTTACATATATCTAATCAGTGTTGGAAATGTCCATTACAAATGTCTGCCTCAGGACTGAAGGAGGAGTGGGGTCGAGTCGTCTATTCGAGGGCGGCCCCAGCAGCACAAGAGGTATCTTTGGAGAATTTCGAAGATGGAGCGGGAACTGCCGTCATTGTCCCCCTACACATTAAAAATGCCAGTCAGGGGTATCCTGGTGAATTTTGTCTGGCTCTTAATACTACTAACCAAATCATTCTAATTATGAATTTAAATACAGTACATGCAGCTCATCGTTACTTCCAAATGTAAAAATGTCATCATACAGTACGTGTAAAACTGACCTGCAAAAAAAATTAACAATTACACATTACAGTATTAGTTGAACAGGGAAAAGGATTAACATCTTTTATGTATAGATATGCGATTAACATCTTTATGTATAGAAAGCATATAAGATTTTACTTCAAATACTTTTTGCTAAAGCCGATTCTCTCAAGTCATTCATAGTACAGTAATTATTATCACAAGGATTGTGATGTCATCAACTGGATTACACACACATGTCATTAACAAATGTCAGTCCAAACCCAGCATGGCCTCAGTTACAAGGCCAAATACATCACTCATGAAAAAAATCTTCATACACAAGCTAAAACAGTAAAGTGCTCCTTATCATATGATGTTAAAGACTCACATACACAAGCTAAAACAGCATACAGTCAAGTACTTCACACACATCAATCAACATAACTTATGGGAAAAATTAGGTTACATTCCTCATTAGTTAGATAAAGGTAAATAGTAAAAATTAAAACCCCAATACACATTTACACATTAAATATTAAAGACTATTACAGTGGGTGGAATGCAAACCTGTTTATTTACTTGTGAGCTTGATGGCTTCAATCTCCCAGTGTCAGTGCGATCTTGTTGAGGAATAGGGGTACCTTCTGGGACAATCCTGACGTGACATCGGGTGGTTATGGTGCTCATCATGTTAAAAGCAGTGGCGGTGATTTCCCCACTGTCTGCTAGTGTGCACTCTGCCAGTCTTAGTGTCCAAGTACCATATTGATCACTCTCTACAAGGAGATGGGTGAAGGAAAATTATTATGTTACATGTAATGGAGAAATGGTGATATGTTTCAACAACAGGTTATATCCATCCCTGTCTTTAAGATTTTTCCTAACTGGAGCATTACAGTGGAGATCATAATGTACAAGCAGAGAGATTTCCAAAATTGCACAAGATTATAAAAATTATTCCTGACCAACTACTTACCTACAGCAAGCCGGGAGGAAGGTTCTAGTTTCACTAGGCCTCTTGAGAAGATGACTCGAGGTTCTGGGTGACCTTGTACTTGGCACTGAAGGTTCAGTTCTCCACCCTCCTCAAGGGTGATGTCTGACAACCCTTTTGTAAAGGTGGGACGTTTCTGAGGCCTTGAGTTTGCTGAAATAAGGAAAGAAAAAGATAAATTTATGAAATAATACACAGCAAAATAAAACTAAAAAGTTTGCTTAGAATCAAAATATAATTCAATTAACAGTTTCTTAATAAGGTTTCTCAGTCCTATTTCTAAAACCACCACTACACCACACCACTAATACTACTGGTGCTACTACCATAACACAAGCCAACTCCTTGTCTTTATACCTTTATGTTGTACTCTACAGAAGACCCAAACACAGTGGGTGGTAGTGTAAGCAGCGGCAGCATACACACCAGCTGCAGAAGGTGTCATGCCATACACGTGTAGGTGATGATGGGATCCTCGACGAAACACCCAGTAGTCGCGATGATTCACAGGGACCAAAGAACCGTTGTGATACCAACTCAAACCTGATGGGGATGGAGCTTAAATATGGAGATACCTTCTTTGATACAGCACTTTATATTGAGCAGCAGTGTAATGTTTACTCTGGTTTAGTCATAAATATAAAAAATTCTGATACAGTACCATACAGTAATATTAATATGACTACAGTGGTCCCTCGGTTAATGAACGGTTCGATGAACGAAATCTCGGTTAACGAATTACCTCCCATAAGGATCTTCAATTCGGTTAACGAACAAAACCTCGATTAACAAAATCCTCACGAAAAACACGTTTTGTTGTGAGTATCAGCTGATCAGCTGATGGGCTCGTCTGCCAATTCAGTAATCTGTTCTATGCTTCCATTCGTTTCCAGTGGATTAAATATCAAGAAAGTTGTGCTCTTTAATATTTTTGAATTTTTGATATTAAAATTATTAGTCATTTTAAAATTTAGTTAACATATTGATAATATATGCAGTACAGGGCGAGTCGCTTGACTCACCCACCAGGCGTCAGTTTGGCTTTGTTTACAGTGGAGTGAACATCAATTTTGTTGGTTTCTTGAATATTTTTGCATTTTTACATTAAAATTATTGGTCATTCTGAAATTTAGTTAACATATTGATAATATATATAGCGCAGTGCAGTGTTGATTTAAATAAAATAATCTTGACTTACACCTAGTGAACTTAAAATTTTATTGGTGAAATTACTGCATCAAGCATGGGTCCCTGAAAGGTGATCCATCCCCACTTCCTTCTCTTCTACCTTCTCCTCCACCCCCACTTCTAATTCCCATCATCATCATCAACCAGGAACCTTCTACATACACACCTTAAAGTAAGTGTACTTCACTGCATTTTTTTTACTTTGTATGTACTTTTCTGTGAGCTGGAACCAATTACACAATATCCCATTGAAACACTGGATTCGGTTAACAAAATTTTTGGTTAACGAACGACTCTGTGGAACGAATTGTGTTCGTTAACCGAGGGGCCACTGTATAGAAACAATTATATTTTCTGTACTAAACTGCCAAATTGTCTTGTTTATAATCTATTTTAAAAATTAAAGTCAACAGCCATGCTCTCAAAATGCTGTATATTATAAAAAATCAGTAAACTAAAACATTAAAATTTTTCTATCTTGTCTGAACAATGACTCTCACCCATAGGCTTCTTGGTGTTAACTTGACAAGCAAGACGCAGCGTACGACCTTGCATCACTGTATAATCTTCTGGAGTTTCCACAAACCACACTGTCTCACTTGTACTGGATACATTCTTTGGGTGAGGCATATCCAAGGGAGGACTTAAAATGGTCAAATCTTCTGCTGGAGATGGTAGAAGCTGCAGAGGAGACTTCATAGATGTCTTGGAAGGAGGTGTTGTGGCCAAAGAAAGTTTCCTATTGAACAGAAACAAATACTGTATAATCATCTCCATAATCTGAAGATGTTTGTGTCATACAGCAACATAAAATGATGATGTAATATCATCACAAACAGCAAAAGATTGACACCATCAACCATAACTAAAGATAATGTGTTTTAATACAGTAATACTATTCCACCCGACCTCACTTGGTTGGTATAAACTTTCTAGACTAAGAATTTCCTATTAAAGGCTCTAGAGCAGCGATTTTCAACCAATGTGCCGCGGCACATTAGTGTGCCGCTAAGCATCCCTTAGATGTGCCGCAGGAGATTAAATAGCATTTGGATAGCATTTAAAAAAATAGCATTTGGATATGTTTTGACATTACTGGTACTTTTATGGAGCACATTAAACTCCTTTTTTTCAATGATGCAATAAATAAACAAATGTGTTGTTCATTAAAAGCCCAAATGGCAGTTTTAAATTATGAACACATTCTTATCATTCATTTTCTTTTAAATGATCAAATCTATCCTTAAATACTGATAGTGTGGCTCGACCATTTTAGTGCCTGGCTCACTGTGTCGTGAGGTGAAAAAGGTTGAAAATCACTGCTCTAGAGTCTAAAGCCTTTAATAGGAAATTCCTAGCCTAGAAAGCTTATCACTGTAGACTATCTAGAGTCTAGACAGTCTACAGTGATGGAAAAGTTGTCCAAACAAAACAAAGCACTGTTATATTGACAATCAAAGCAGGGAGTAAAAAAAAAAGTCAATCACAGGAAGCATTAAGCACATCTATACGGTCCTGATTGCTGATTGCGAACAGAGGTGAAACTTAGGCTAAGAGTTAGAGAAAATCTTTACATACCTGGGTTTTGGCACTGGTCTCTCACTGTCTGATATAGTATCTGGATCTACTCGTGGCTTTCCAACAATTACAGGATTTCTTATTCCTTCTACAGTTTTCCCATCATGATAGCCTGTGGGAACTTCTTTATGACTTGTGTAGAGATAATGAACTGACTGTGGCATAGTTGAGGATTTATGAGACTGTGTAGGTGAAGGCTGTGTGGGTGAGTGCTTCCTGCCACCTCCCTGCTGTGTTGTGGATGCTGTTGTGACTCTGCTGGGAACACTGTAGTCTACTGTGTACTCCTGGTCCTGTTGAGCAAACTCTGCCACAATCTCTCCTGAAAAAATTATCAAAATTTTAAATGGTATTTGCTCATCCCAAATTACTGCCTGATATTAGTAGCGAAGGTTTATTGGGTACTTCAGATAAGATGGACATTTATTCAGTAAATTTATCATACAACTTCATATTAATTTAGCATGTACAGTATAGAGAAAAAACAGGTATAAAGTCCATCATGTACTGGATAGAGAAAATTCAGGTATACAATGTACAGTCTCGTTCAAGATTCTTCGAACACTACTGGAGACAGCTGGCAACTCAAGGCCGTTTGTTTACTATAGTACGCCGTACATTATAATATGAAACAACAAAGCCCAACCATTAATTAAGCAACCGGCAAGTAAGTGATCAATCACCAATTACCTTTTACATTCATTCATAATTTTTACTACGTACTATAGTAAACAAACGGCCTTGAGTTGCCAACTGTCTCCAGCAGTGTTCGAAGAATCTTGAATGAGGCTGTACAACCCATGCAGGTATATAAATAACATACTGTACCTAGACAGTACAGATATACAAAATCCTAGGCAGCGCAAGTATAAAAACTATCTACAGTATCTAGACAGTACATGTACACAAACAATGGTAAACAGTAAGACAATAATATTTAACCAAGGTATAATTCAAAATGGTTGTATATATAGTTAAAGGTTCATGTAAATGTAGTGTTCTTGTTCTAACATACCTGCTAAGGTGGAGAGTTCTCTGGAGGCTGTGCTGGGCTGGTAACTCTCCCCTGCCTCTCCTTCACCCTCACTGTCGCTCCATGGCTCTCCACTACCAAATGACTGTTGCTCCGACAGCTCTGACAATTCATCCACATCCCTGTGAGAATAGTCAAGTGTAATATTCTGTCTCTAATATAAGATTAATTATCATCCCTCTTCACACACCTCAAATAGCTTTATGAAAATGTTTTTAATGTACTGTCATCTAAATAAAAAGTTAAACTACAGAAGAATTCATGGTTGTGTTTATATATTCAGTCACAATAAACAATATGAGTTTCAGAGATAAAAGTGTTATGCACAGGTTACTTCTCAGTGGGTAAGAGTACCTTGAAAATTATAAATCCCATTATCTATACAAGCATTTAACATTAATAGATGAAGCATAACCATCAACACATGTATTAGTATTACAGTGTGGTGGCCTTCTAGTTGATGTACAGTATACCAATCTAAATTAAAAAGACTTACATTTATCACCAAATACAGTACAATACAGTATTTCTTCCTGCTCTACAGTACAGAATCTAATTTTTAAGCTCCTTAGAATACAAAATTTTTCAAAATAGAATGTCTTCAAGGTACACATAACTTACATAGTATTCAAGTACAGCTGTACGTAAAACAACTTAAGATAAAAATAATCCAACTATGTTTGCATAAATCTGTAAAAATTTCTATAGGTACTTTCTTTTGTGGAAAAAATATTAAACCCAACAGCAGAGGTCTACAGCATTATTATCAAAGCTGTAGGAAGGTTCAAGTAGTAACAACACCTCCACAGTATTGTTGCTACATTGCATAAAATCCTTTTTTTACCCTTTCTTATGTTAACAATCTGTATTTATAATTTAGACACCATAAAGATGAAGTGGGGGAAATTTTATTAGTAAATCTCAACTGTAGTAAAAATTGTCTCTTGAACAAAATAACCTTGAACCTCTAAAAACTGGACTGGGCCTAAATATGGACAAAGATGGTGCCTGGACAAACTGAACTTTGGTGTTCTCTTCTATCTATCTTAAAAAAAAAAATCTTCCTTCCACAGGATGACTGAGGCTGAATGCTGGATAGATACAACACAATAATGGAGAGAAGAAAAGTGAGACACCAACCTGTTGCCCACGGTGGCTGGAACATGGGCCTCGGGGTTTGGGATGAGCATGGTGACAGGGTCAGAACCAGCGGCCCCCACCAGCCGCTGCCGACGGAAGAGCCAGTTCTCCTCCCATGTTTCCGAGTCCACCACCATGTCGCCGGGACCAGCCTCGCACTCGTCTGCATCAGCATATGAGTCTGAAATGTCAAGTACTGTACATACACACTCAATGACAGACAAAAAACAGTACATGACTACCTAAAATCAATGATATAATCCGGTACTGAACTTATGATAACATGCTCTTGTCTCTCAATGCTTTCTGACAAAATATTTTCATCACGTATTACAAATGCTTGGTAGAATGATTATGACTGAATAAAATATTGAATAAAACTCAATAACAACTGCTTGTAGTTTGCTGTTTGTACCTGATTTTTTTCAAAATTCCAAATACAGTGAAACCTCCATCTAACAACCTTGATCATATGGATATACCTGTACTGTAATATAGTCCGTCAGGTAGAGATTTCACTCATAAAAGACTTTAATCTAATGGACTAAACTCTCCCATATAGTCAGCTAATTGGAGGTTTCAATGTAAAAGCTAATTTTGTGAAATGCATCCTCTATACAGTATCCCAGCATAAAATACAAAGGCTACAGTGAATCATGGCAGTCATCCCTTGCAAACTTTTTTTCAGATACAGTACAGTAATTAATATTTGAACCTCACTTTCATTATTTATGCCAGTCATTTCACTAGTTCTTATTACTTAATCTCACAACCAGGCACCTACAGTACTCTCATAACCTGCTACAGTATGTGAGGTTACTATTACAGTACAGTATTTCTTGTAATAATTATTTGGTTTTAATTATCTATCATGCTGTCTCTTTTTCAATAGTCTAGAAAATATTGCATGCCTTGTGGAAGCATTAACGCTGTAGACACACACTGAAGACTGACCATGAATAATATCAGCACCAAGCTCGGGAAATGACACCCTCCTGGAAGTGATGTGGGCGGGGTCAGGAAGAGCAACGTTAATGGTGGACAGTAGAGGATCTTCTGTCACTGAGTGGTGAGACACTTTATGGTGTCTCCTCTCTCTTGAGTCATCCAAGGAACAGCGGGAACCTCTCCACGACCCGCCAGAGTCACTGACGTCTTCATCATAGATCCCCTCCAGGTCCTGGTCATCATCAGTCAGGTGGTGGGTGGTGATCTCCTCGACGTGTTCCTCAATCTAAGGGTGAGACAGCGTACTAATAATCTCATGCTTTAGCTGGTACTGTACGAAGCTTAAAACTGGTGAATGTCGTTGGAAAATTCTCATACCAAAATTCACTTAAACCATTTCTATTTGTTTGAGCATTTCTACAGTAAGCACACCTTAAATTGTAGTGGTGCACCTTCTGTTGTGACAGCATTGGCCCAGCAATCATCCGTGACTACACCCTGGTCAGGGCTGATGGTGGTTGGCCTGTGGGCAGGATGGCGAGGAGGAGTCAGAGATCTCTCCTCACTGCCCTCTGACCCAGCCTCACTCACTTCACTTCTTTTGTGTCGTCCTCGCCGACTCTCCTTGGCTCCACCTGAGGTACAGTACATGTCATGATTCCCTCTGCTTTAGTTTAATTAATCACATTTCATGTTCAACAATATCATAGTTACCAAAGATGACCACTCTCTGACCTGACATGCCACTATCTGTGTCTGTGCTGGTGACATCATGGCTGACCTCTATTGTCACCTCATTTGGCCGTCCTCCCTCACATGATTCTAAAACCTGTAAAGAAAAAAAAAGTAAAAAATAATGCAACATTACCCACACCACATACAATATCTGTATACTGTACCAACCTGACAATACCTATCTGCATAAAAAACTCATTTATTACAAAAATATAAAGATTATCTTTTTTAAAATGTTTTGATTTATATTTATAATCGGTGTCTTAGTTTTGTATGTACAATACGTATATGCAAGTTTAATGTTTCCATATGTTCTATGCATTCACAGAAGGGAAAAGAAAATATACGCAATTAAGATCTCAAACTTTAGGGGAACACTGAATAGTAGTTTGGTTGGTCTTGGTTACCCTTGGGTGTATTACAGTATCACTGAAGCTATGGTACAGCATCTATCTTCTCTATTTCACACTGAATTTCTATACAGTGAACCACCACATAATTCCAATTTCCACAGCTGTATATTTACCTGCCTTATTTACCTAAAGGTCACCCACCCACTACATCTATCATATATATGACTACTGTATCACTATGAAATTGATTAAGCAGACTTCATGAAGATTAGGAAACTCTGCTTATATCACCTGATGATTATAACACCCTTACTTTTTTTTTTACTTTTATCCTCTTCACTACTGATCGGCTCGTTAGCCGCTTGGGCGATCGGTCACATCTCTGTTATGCACTGTTGGCAAGTCCTGGGCATGTACTGGCTCCTGAATGTATCTGAACCTGCCCCAGTGCTTGTCAAGTCTGGTCTTGAAAGAGCTCACACTCGGTACCGTCACAACACTCTCTGGCAGATTGTTCCACGAGTTCACAACTCTCACTCCGAAAAAGTTACCCCCTCACAGTTTTCTGGGCTTGTGGCTTCTTCAGCCTTGAACTGTGACCCCTGGTGGGGAGAGCATCCACCAGCTTCAGGTAAGGGCACTCGACTGAGTAGTGCCCTTTGAGATGTTTATACGCCTCAATTAGGTCCCCAATTACCCATCTGTAGTAGAAGCTAGGCGCTCTAACCTCTCAGGGTAGCAGAGGTGCCAAAGTGCTGGCACCAGCCTGGTGGCCCTCTTTTGGACATTTTCAATCAACTAACAGTCTAACAGTCCCTAGCATATCTCGGGGACCAGACGGAGTGACAGTACTCCAGACGGGGAAGCACCTCACTCTTGAAGATCGTTACAAGGGACGGGTTGTCTAGATATTTGAACGATATTCTTATAAGACCTAATAATTTGAGGGTTCGGTTATGTTATGTTAGGTTAAGTTAAGCTGGTTACGGTAGATTAGGTTAGGTTAGTACTAAGGCGTGTAATCATCAGGTGAAATAAGCTTGGGTTCCTACTCTTCACGAGAACTTATTTAGGTTATGCAAGTCATACTTGAAAAAAGGCATCCTAACTGGTGATTACCTGTACAGTACCTTGTTACCTTCTATCTTGGTGACTGATGGTGACTCACTAGTGGTGGTGACTGATGGTGACTCACTAGTGGTGGTGACTGATGGTGGCTCACTAGTGGTGGTGACTGATGGTGACTCACTAGTGGTGGTGACTGATGGCGACTCACTAGTGGTGGTGACTGATGGTGACTCACTAGTGATGGTGACTCACTAGTAATGGTGACTGATGATGACTCACTAGTGATGGTGACTGATGATGACTCACTAGTGATGGTGACTGATGATGACTCACTAGTGATGGTGACTGATGGTGTGATGATGGTGACTGGTGACTCACTGATGGTGACTGATGGTGGTGACTCACTAGTGATGGTGACTGATGTTGTGATGATGGTGACTGATGACACTGGTGGTGACTGATGGTGACTCACTGGTGATGGTGACTGGTTGACTCACTGGTGATGGTGACTCACTGGTGATGGTGACTGGTGATGGTGACTCACTAGTGATGGTGACTGGTGATGGCGACTCACTGAGTGATGGTGACAGATGTTGACTGGTGGTGGTGACTCACTAGTGATGGTGACAGATGGTGACTGGTGGTGACTGATGGCGACTCACTGGTGATGGTGACTGATGGTGACTCACTAGTGGTGACTGATGGCGACTCACTCGTGATGGTGACAGATGGTGACTCACTAGTGATGGTGACTGGTGGTGACTCACTGAGTGGTGGTGACTGATGGTGACTCACTAGTGGTGGTGACTGATGGTGACCACTGGTGATGTGACTGTGATGGTGATGGCGACTCACTGGTGATGGTGACTGATGGTGACTCACTAGTGATGGTGACTGATGGTGACTCATTAGTGGTGGTGACTGATGGTGACACTAGTGATGGTGACTGGTGATGACTCACTGGTGGTGGTGACTGATGGTGGCTCACTAGTGGTGGTGACTCACTAGTGGGTGGTGACTGATGGTGACTCACTAGTGATGGTGACTGATGGTGACTCACTAGTGATGATGACTGATGGTGACTCACTAGTGGTGGTGACTGATGGTGACTCACTAGTGATGGTGACTGATGATGACTCACTAGTGATGGTGACTGGTGGTGACTCACTAGTGATGGTGACTGATGGTGACTCACTAGTGGTGGTGACTGATGGTGACTCACAAGTGGTGGTGACTGATGGTGACTCACTAATGACAACGACACCATAAGGCTGGTTGTACCCTGGAGGCGAGGTGAGAGGAGGGGGTGGCGGGGGGGGGGACGTGAACCACTAATGAGTTACTTACCTGGTAATTAATCCAGTCATTAAGGCCACAGGTGACCCCACAATCACCACTCATCAGTTACATCCCGCCAGCCAGCAGCAGCCCATACAACACTGGCTGGGGATTGGCTACAGATGAACCAATTTCAACCAATCAAACTTCTTTTAAACACCGAATCTGTGGTGATGATGATAACTCGAGTCACCACATCAAACAGCAGCCATATTAGTCACCAACGTAACATTTCGCGTCACAGTACCACGGGAGGAAGTATACGTGTGGTAGATTCTCCAGGACGCGTCACACTGCCAGTTTAATGGATGAGGGACGTATGTGTTTCTGCTAGACGTAGGGAGTCCACCGGTTCCCTCACACCTAACTCAACAGAACCGAGGATGAGGAAGTTTATGTTCCTGGAGTAAACACTAACTTGTAGATGCGAGAAGTGTTTTATTTCAGGTAAGGAGTTTTAGATGTTGAAGAAAAACAAATATGGTAGCTTAGTATAATTGTCAGTGTTTGTTTGTTTTGCTGCTAGGTGAGGAGAGTTTTGTTGGTAGAAGGTAAATTGTGTCTACACTTGAGTTTTTTTTAATGTGTTGTGGGTGTAAGGAGGGTGTATTCTTTAGCTTACGTGGGTGTGGGTGTGGGTAAGGGGTGAGTATCTCCGTGAACGAGGGCGTAAATACGGGGCAAGATCTGGACGTGTGTGTGGGTGGAGGGAGGGAGTAAGAGTTTTAATACAGCACGTGTTCTGGTGTAGTTAGATGGGCGTGAGCACGGGCGTAAGATGCGTGGTGGTCTGCTGTGCTTGAACGTGGAGGCAGCAGCGTCAAGTGGGCGGGCGGGCGGGCGGGCTTGCGAGCTTCAGGCACCTCCGCTCACTATGGCTGCTTCCCGAACACTGATCGCCTGACTGACACACATACACACACTAACACTAACACGCCTTTCTCCTCCTCTAACACCAAAAAAATTAAATAAAACCGAACCAAAAGCTAAAAATAATAAAATAAAAACACAAAACCACGGATATAAAAAAATAAAAAAATATATATACGACTAATAACAAATCACAAGACACCGACTGCAGCAAGTGAGGTAAAACTCGACCCTCCCGACCTATGAATCTACCACCGCACTTGTCAGGTTTCCCACAAGCGTCATGGGCTGTATATAATGGTGACACAGAGACCAAAACAGCAGATGAAGAGGGAGAGAGGGAGGGGAGGGAGGGGGGCGCTGTTCCTGTGCTCACCCCAGCCTCCTGAACCACACACTCACGCCATCATCCACTCTTCTGAGGACCTGTTAATCTGTTCCGGTAAATCTAAATACAGTCTTAATATTTCCCTGAATGATATACAAGTGTTTAGAGAAGAGAATAGAATAAAATTATCAGTGAGGACTTCAAACCCTTACCATCACCTGCCACCAAAAGTTTACCATGTCTTAAGCTTGCTGCTGCTACCATTACAATCCACTGCACCACCATTGTCCCGCCATAACTACCATTACACTAACAACCACGCTAACAACTGTTCTCTCTTAACTCCATCAAAATCTTTGGCTCAGCCCCCCCCCCCCTACAGTCATGTTACTAGCAAGAACTATGTTACGTCTGTCACGATCACTGATTACTACAACGGCTGGAACGTGACTCCGGTGATTATTATTACCACACACTGTCACAGATGCTTCTACCCCCTCCCCCACAGGTGAAACAAGACCAGGAACCACAAACTATTATGAGTCACCCATGATTGTTGTAATATTCTTACGATTACTAAAGAAACATCATTCCCTCTTGTAAATGCGTTACAAAGTCATTAAACAGTGAGATATATACGTTAAATGATGTTAAATAACCATATGAGTGATCAATAGAGAAGCCTGTAAAGGGGCGAGTAGAGGAAGATGAGTGGAGCCAGGTGGGGCGGTGATGTAGGTTACAGTACCTTGTTGAGAATGGCGGTGGCCAGGATGTCCTCGTAGGTGTGGGAGTTGAAATCCTCGACGGGCGTCTCCGGGGAGACGGCCGGGTCGTACCCCTCCATCTGTTGGTGCAGGGAGACATTACTCACACGCCCGGCTACTGTCTATGTTAACCCCTTGTGTACGGGCCTCTATCTGTGTTGAACAAAATCGCCCGAGGTAGCCAAATAAAATAATAAAAGTGACGTCTCAGCGGTGAAGGGGTTAAAGAACACTATTGACAACGCCATCTGCTGTATGAGAGAAACATTACTAACGTCATCAATTACATACAAATCCAACAGAAACAACAGTACCATATATCTATGAACAACGGAATAACGCCTCTATTATGTGAAAGGAACACTAACAAACACCATCATCTGTTTTACTCCCAACAAAAACAACAGTGCCATCTATCAACAAGGACACTAAAGAAAGAAAAAAAACTAAACACATTCCCATCTCTCGAGTGTAAGCCGTAATTAGCCACAACAACGCGAAACCAATACCCCTCAGCTGTGTAACCCGGGGCTATCTGACGAGACCACAACTGCGATAATAAAACAATATACCTGATACTGCCCTAGTCCACCACCATCACCAGTTTATTTAAGAGAATAACAACCCCTAAATTCTAAACAAAAGACAAAAACATCAATAACCAATCACAGTGTTCCTAGTTACAAAATCACCCCCAACCAAACCACCATTCACACCCGAGATTCTTAAAACGTTCGTAAATTTGTGTTATTTCTTCCTAACTTCTGATACAACAACAACACAGCCACATACATCACTCCGGCCATGACATAGACACGAGGGGGTGAATCATGGCGCCGAGATAATCCTGAGACTCGACAGTAACTGGATTAAGTGGGGTCTTCATTAGCCTGGCTCAGTTATGGAAAACATGCGCACACAGACAGACACAGACAGACACATAAACACACTAAAACGGACGTAGATAGATACACACAAACAAACACACACACACACTCTGACAGACAGACAGACAGACAGACACAGGTCGTCCATAATAACATACTCCAGTAGCCCCCAGGTGAGGAAATAACTCGGCCCTCTATCTATCTATCTATCTATCTATCTATCTATCTATCTATCTACATCTAAGTATCTATATATCGTATCTGTCCATCTATCTGTCTATCTATATATACATTATATCTGTCTGTCTATCGATGAAGAAGAGAAGAGAAGAGAAGAGAAGAGGAGAGAAGAGAAGAGAAGAGAAGAGAAGAGAAGAGGACACACGCACACATTACCTCACGTATAATCAAGAGACATTAAACTTAATTAAACAGTTCATCCCCTGGAACTAACCTGCCTGGCGTCAAGAACTGTACAAAGGTGAACAAAAACAAAGGTGAAGAAGAACAATGGTGAACAAGAACAATGGTGAACAAGAACAATGATGAACAAGAACGGCAGCGAGAACACAGTGCCTGGGAAGGAGATCTACCCGACGTGGGGACTGGGGACCTACCTGACGTGGGGACTGGGGACCTACCTGACGTGGGGACTGGGGACCTACCCGACGTGGGGACTGGGGACCTACCTGACGTGGGGACTGGGGACCTACCTGACGTGGGGACTGGGGACCTACCTGACGTGGGGACTGGGGACCTACCCGACGTGGGGACTGGGGACCTACCTGACGTGGGGACTGGGGACCTACCTGACGTGGGGACTGGGGACCTACCTGACGTGGGGACTGGGGACCTACCCGACGTGGGGACTGGGGACCTACCTGACGTGGGAGAATCATGGCGTCCTTGATGGCGTGAGTGAGCTGATCTGAGAGCTGGGTGTGGCGGGAGGTTGGCAGGTCCTCAGTAGGCAGCGGACGATCTGAAGGAGGCGGTGAAGGAGAGAGATGGGTTAGTGGTGCCTAAACTGTGTGGTGGTGGGTAGAAATTTTGGGGGTTGTTTGTGGTGGAGGTGGTTGTGGTTAGGAATTTTGGTGGTTGGGTTGTGGTGGTTGTGTGGCGGTTGTGGTTGTGTGAAGGAGATGGTTGTGTTGTGGTGATGATAATGGTAACGTCAATATATTCCTAACAATTTAACATACAGAGACCATAAGATAAAAACATTAACAGAAGATAATAAAGTAATATTTTTAGTACATCAACATAAACTAAACTATTTATTCTAAGACATAACACTGTATCCCGTCTTGCTGTGAGAGTCGAGAAGGTGGTGGTAGTGTCAAGGGGATTAGTAGATCTTTAGGTATTAGTTAAATGAAGACAAGTTTGTAGTTACTTAAAAAAAATATTAATACTATTTTTTTAATTTACTGAGAAAGAGAACAGACCTAACCTAATCGAATCCAACCCTAACTTAACTGTAAGCTAACCCAACCCTAATCTAACCAAAACTAACCTAATCCAACCCAACCTAACCTAATCCAACCCACCCTAACTTAAGCCAACCTTGACCCAACCCAAACCTAACCTAACCCATCCTAACCAAACTCAACCCAGCCTAATCTAACCCAACCGTAAAATAATCCAACCTAAACACAAGTCTAACGTAAATCATCAACTTAGCCTATACCTTAATCAACATAACCTAACCTAACCTAACCTAACCAAACCTAACCTAACCTAACCTAACCAAACCAAACCTAACCTAACCTAACCTAACCTAACCAAACCAAACCAAACCTAACCTAACCAAACCTTAACTTGGTCCTAACCCAACCTAACCCAACCCAAACACAAGTCTAACGTAAATCATCAACTTAGCCTATACCTTTTAATCAACATAACCCAACCGAACCAAACCAAACCCAACTCCAACCTAACCCAACCCAACCTAACCCAACCTAACCAAACCAAACCTAACTCAACCTAACCAAACCAAACCAAACCTAACCTAACCTAAACCAAACCAAACCTAACCTAACTTAACCTCGCTAAACATAACCCCACCCTCGCCCAAATGTTCTCTCCTTCCTTCCTACTCCCTCACTTCTGTCTACCTTTGCTCGCCTCATTAATATCCTCATGCCCCCTTTGCCTTTGCCTCTGATCATCAAATTCAAACACCCCCCTTCTTCCTCCTCCCTCCCCTGATTCTTCCCAAACATCCTGATTCTTCCCCAAACACCTCCCTTGATTCTTCCCAAACACCCTCCTCCCCTTCGTCCCTCTGTTCTTCACCCAAACACTTCTGATTCTCTCTAAACACTTCTGATTCTCTTCTCCAAACACCCTCCTCCCTCTTTCTCGTCCCTCTTGTTCTCACCCAAACACCCCCTTCCTCCCTCCCTCCCCTGATTCTTCCCCAAACACCTCCCTCCCTCTTCTCTCTGTCCCTCTCTTTGTTCTCACTCCAAACACTCCTCCCCCTCCCCTGATTCTCTCCCCAAACACCTCCCTCCCTCTTCTCGTCCCTCTTGTTCTCTCAACTAAAACACACCCCCTCCCCTCGCCCTCGCCTCACCCCCTCTGGCCCCCCACTTACTCAGTATGGACATCTGCAGGGAGTAGGAGAGGTGAGCGATGGCCTGGCTGAGGGCCCCGTGGTGTCTGCTGAACAGGCTCCTCTCTGCAACATGCAACACCAACATGCACATCAACATCAACATGCACGTCAACATCAACATGCACGTCAACATCAACATGCACGGCAATATCATTAATAAACACATCGACGTCAGCATTTAATGAGCACGTCAGCAGCAACAGAAACGTCAGCCACATGCATCGTACCCAACATCCAGGGGAAGAAATGTTCTCTGTAAGGGTAACATTCGCTGACAACATTCTCTCACACGCTACAACATGCAAAACATTCAACCTCACCTGTAAACAAAATAATCAACGAGTAATATACCTGTAAACTGAGGCACAGGTTGAGTAAGCAATTGAGATGAACATTTGTAATCGAGAACACAAACCGGATTTAATAATTCAAGTCACCATTGTCAAGGTCACATAAACAAGAAAGTCTGAATCTGAAGACAAAGGATTTAGGCGGAAGAGGAGGAATGGGGATGAGAGGAAGAGGGGGAGGAATGGGGATGGGGAATGGGAATGAGAGGAAGAGGGGGAGGACTGAGGATGGGAGGGGGAAAGGGGAGGAACGGAGAAGACGGAAGGAAGAGGAGGGGTGACGAGAGGAGGAAGAGGGGGTGATAGGGAGGACAAGGGGAGACAGAAGGAAGGGGAGGGTAGGAGAGGAGGGGGAGAGAGGAGACACCTCACCTTGGCAACCAATTATCGGGTGGACAAAACCTGGTTACTTAGGGGGGAGGAGGTGGCAGCCACGCCCACCATGAAACATATCCAGGTGCTCACACACACACACACACACACACACACACACACACACACACATCCTGTTACATCCGGACGCTTACTTGGTTAGCTCAACCTCAGCAAGAGAGTAACATATTCATGATAGGGGTAGGGTAGGTAGGGGTAGGGTAGGGGTAGGGTAGGTAGGTAGGGTAGGGTAGGGGTAGGGTAGGTAGGGTAGGGTAGGTTAGGTTAGGTTAGATTGCTAGACTAAAATAAAGACTAGGATTAGGTTAGGAGGGTAAAGATTAGAGATTAGAACAGAATCATTACATCAACGAGCATCATTATAAAACAAAAACAAAATCGTCGACGCAAAATAACAATCAACAAACAAGACTCGAATAAACCTGAATAGAAACAAAAACAGAATTAGGTTTGTCACTACGCGCATGTGGCAGGGTAATCCTCCCCCCTCTCCTCCACCACTCTTCCTCCACCATCTACACTCCCCCTCCTCCTCCCTTCCTCACTGATCACCCCCTCCCCCACATCAAGGAGGCTCACGATGACCAGGAGTGGTGGTAGATGAGCAGACGAAATAGCAAGTCTAGCAGCAGACAGCAGAAATAGGGCAAATGAACAAAGAAGAAAGCAGATGTAGACCTTGTAGAAGAGTGATAGCAGATGTAGACCTTGTAGCAGAGCAGATACAGATGTAGGCCTTGTAGAAGAGCAGATAAGCAGATGTAGACCTTGCAGAAGAGCAGATACAGATGAGGCCTTTGTAGAAGAGCAGATACAGATGTAGACCTGTAGTATTACAGATACAGATGTAGACCTTGTAGAAGAGCAGATAAGCAGATGTAGACCTTGTAGAAGAGCAGATAAGCAGATGTAGGCCTTGTAGCAGAGTAGATTTAAAAAAAAGTAGGCGTAATGGCACAGCAGACGAGCAGATGCATGTCTAGTGGATGTTGTAGCAGAGCAGACAGACAGACAAACGGTAGCAGGAGTAAACAAAACAAAGAGGAACAGTAAACAAACGAATGGTAATAACAGGAGACAAATAAGTGGCATAAGCAGACAACCATAAGCAGAAACAAAGCAGATAATTGGTAACAGTAGGCAGACAAAAATCAACAACAAAAAGCAGAAACACAGGAGACAAACATTATCAGACAAATAAAGTACCGGGTAACAAAAGCAGACATACAGTTAGCAGGTAGCAGACAACAAACAAAAATAAAGCAGACAAAGAATAAAAGCATATACACCATCACCACTATTACCAAGCAGACGAATTACTGTACACACACACACACACAAGCAGTTAGAGACAGACAAAAACAGAAGAACCAAAACAGTACCACCCATAGGAGAGAGAAAAGCAGCAGCAGCGGCGGCGGCGGCAGCGGCAGCAGAAGGGGAGACAGCAGAAGTAGAGGCTGCAGCAACACCCCCTTCTTCCTGGTCCTCGTGACAGAAACAGTAATAGTAAAGTAGTAGATCCCACTTGGAGTTTTCCGAGATCTTGTCGAGGTCCAGTCGAGCAGCTTGTGAGAGAGAGAGAGAGAGAGAGAGAGAGAGAGAGAGAGAGAGAGAGAGAGAGAGAGAGAGAGAGAGAGAGAGAGAGAGAGAGAGAGAGAGAGAGAGAGAGAGAGATTTGGTTAGTTGGTATAAGAGACATACTTGGTTAGTTATTGCGAGAGAGACTAGGTTAGTAACTACGAGAGACTACGTTAATTTAATACAAGTCATTATTAACTAGAGCAGCTTGTAAGAGAAAAAGACTTTGTTAGTTAAGTTACCACATCCATCCATTACCCCCTTCTCGCAACTCTTTAATACCGTGGTGGCTGGTGGGGGGTCGAACCTTGATCCTCAAACACATCAATAGAAGTGACCTAATCTCCTCCAGTATTCATCAAAGTCTTCCCTAAAAAAAAAAATAAATAAAAAAATACAATAATAGTAACCTGAGGAGGGAAGACGGGGAGGAATTCATCTTCATTCATCGGTCCACCGCCATCAAGTCTTACACAACATGGCGAGTAAAGGTCGATATATAGAAGGCCCCCGTAGGATGGTTCACTAAGGCTGATCCATGATAAGGACCTATTTTAAGAAGGACCTACGAGAAGGGCCCATTTTAAAGACGACCCACGATAAGAACTCATTTTAAGAAGGACCCACAAGAAGGACCTACGATAAGAACCCATTTTAAGGAGGACCCACGAGAAGGACCCATTTTAAAGAGGACCCACAAGAAGGACCCATTTAAGGACTCACAAGGAGGACCCACGATAAGAACTCATTTTAAGAAGGACCCACAAGAAGGACCTACGATAAGAACCCATTTTAAGGAGGACCCACGAGAAGGACCCATTTTAAAGAGGACCCTCGAGGACGACTCAGGGACGTAACCCGGAAAGTTTGTGGCCAAGTTTTGAGAGTGAGATAATTGAGGATCACAAGCGTGTTGCCTGGGCCCTTCCCTGCCAGGACCTGTGTGTGTGGTGAGGGACGTCCACACACACTCACACACTCTGAACACCACTCACCACAACCACTCATGACCACACACTGACACCATGACCACAACCACTCATGACCACACTCACCACACCACTCATGACCACACCACTCAGACCACAACCACCATGACCACAACTACCATGACCACACCACTCATGACCACACCACTCATGACACAACCACTCATGAACACACCACTCACACCACATGACCACACCCTCACGACCACAACTACTCACTGACTGACAACTACTATGAACCACCACTCATGACCACACCACTCCTGAACACACTACGACCACACTGACCACAACTACTCAGACCTCATGACCACCACCATGACCACACCACTCATGACCACACCATTATGACACACCGCTCATGACCACACCACTATGACCACAACCACTCCGACCACACCACTCAACACACCGCTCCTTGACCACAACTACTCATGACCACACCACTCCATACACCATTCATGACTACACCACTCCACCACACCACTCATGACCACAACCACTCATGAACACACCACTCATGACCACACCATTCATGACGCACACAACTACTGACCTCATGACCACACCACACATGACCACACCACTCACCACAACTACTCATGGACCACACCATTCATGACCACCACCACTCGACGACCACAACCACTCATGACCACACCACTACCACACCACATGACGACACAACTACTCATGACCACACCATTCATGACCACACAACTCATGACCACACCACTCATGACCACACCACTCATGACCACACCACTCATGACGACAACTACTCATGACCACAACTACTCATGACCACACCATTCGCCCACACCATCATGACGACCAGACGACAACTACTCGACCACACCATTCATGACCACACCATTCATGACCACACCATTCATGACCACACCACTCATAACCACACCTCATGGACCACATCCATTCATGACCACACCTATTCATTGACCACAACCACTCATGACCACACCATTCATGACCACACCACTCATGGCCACACCATTCATGACCATACTATACTCATGACCATACACTCTGACTAGACCACCACTATGCCACACCATTCATGACCCACAACTCCATCAGACCACACCACTCATGACCACACCATTCATGACCACACCATTCATGGCACACACAACTCATGACCACACCACATGGCCACCACACACCATTCATGACCACAACTACTCATGACCACACCATTCATGACCACACCATTCATGACCACAACTTCTCATGACCACAACTACTCATGACCACAACTACTCATGACCACACCACTCGACCACCCACTCATGACCACATCACTCCTGACCACAACCACTCATGGCCACACCACTCATGGCCACACCATTCATGGCCACACCATTCATGACCACACCATTCATGACCACACCATTCATGACCACAACCATTCATGACCACATCATGACCACATCACTCATGACCACAACCACTCATGACCACACCACTCATGGCCACACCACTCATGACCACAACCACTCATGACCACACCACTCATGGCCACACCACTCATGACCACAACCACTCATGACCACACCATTCGTGACCACACCTCAGATTCTCAAAGTTACAATATCAGTAAAACTTTAACATTAATATCATAAATCTTTGTGGAATAATAGATAGAGTGAGCCGCCCCACACTCGTCCGCTACACCTGTCTGAAAAAAGTGATTAATTAAGACAGGTGAGAAACAGGGAGACAGGAGAGATGGTGATAAAAGAGAAATGGTTCACCTGATGATTAACCCACCTCTACCTTATTTCACCTGGTGATTAAACAACACCCAACTCTACCGGACGGGGTTAGGTTAGGTTAGGTTAGGTTAAGCAAACAGAGACGATGTTCCTCTACTAATGTTACGTAGGAATGTTACTTTTAGGACAGAGGTCATCTAGAAATGTTACTTTAAGCACAAAACCACTTTAGATATGTTACTTTAAGTGAGTAGAGAGGGTGGACCATGGAGACAGAGGGTGGGCCATGGGTAGTGAGAGTGGGCGGTAGATACATACGGTGGGGCTGGGTGGTGGAGGGGGCGGCGGTGACCTGGTCGAGGGGGCCGCCTACCTGGGACTCCACCAAGGCCTCTATGTGGGAGCGAACACTATCCTCCACTTGTCTCAGGTGTGCTGGTGGACGACATACAGGTGAACAGTTAATTAGTAGATGATGAACAGGTGAATGGCGACACATGTGAGCAGTTAATTAGTAAATGATGGACAGGTGAAAATTAATTAGATGATGAAAAGGTGAGGGCACAGGTGAACAGGTAATTAGTAATGAGTCATGAGGTAACAGTTGGGGCAGTATAACAGGCTTTAAGAATGACTGACACAGCTGACATGTTCCTATGATAACTTATTATGTACACGGATTATGTTGTTATTATTACCAGATAGAGTATTATCATCATACTGTGTGAAGTACTAATAAGAGTTCATTAAGACATACTCACCATCATCAGGGGTCTTGGGAGTGGTGGTGGCCGCATGCGTGGTAGACTGCGGCTGCTGGGTAGAGCACACGCCGCACACGTAGGTTTGGGCAGCGGTACTCCACGGGGCGCACTTGCGGCACACGGGTAGGCCACAGCCGCCGCCGCACTGCACCCGCTTGTTGAAGAAGATGGAGAAGGCTTGGCCGCACCTACCGCACCCTCCCTTGGTGCCGCCGCCGCCTGCGACCACCCCTGCGCCAGACGACGCTACGCTGCTACTGGCGGAGAGAGTGAGGCTGTGGTGAGAGGTGGCTGTGGTGAGAGGTGGCTGTGGTGAGAGGTGGCTGTGGTGAGGGGTGGCTGTGGTGAGGGATGATTGTGGTGAGGGATGATTGTGGTGAGAGGTGGCTGTGGTGAGGGTGGTGGTGAGAGGTGGCTGTGGTGAGAGGTGGCTGTGGTGAGGTGGCTGTGGTGAGGTATGGTGGCTGTGGTGGCTGTGTGCTGTGGTGAGGTGGCTTGGTGTGGCTGTAGTGGGCTGTCTGTGGTGAGTAGCTGTCACGCCATCAGTAAACACCCTCCCTGGCCACACACACAATAAACCTCAAGAAACACAACAGATATTTGTAAACACAGAGATTGACATACAATAACAGCATACCCCCCACCTTATCGGACCTGCTGCATACCCCCCACCTTATCGGACCTTGTCTTAGCATACCCCCACCTTATCCGGACCTACTGTATCTTAGCATACCCCACCTTATCGGACCTATCAATCACCTATCTTAGACCTATCTTAGGACCTATATCTTAGCATACCCCACCTATCGGACCTACTGTATCTTAGCATACCCCCACCCTCGGACCTACTGTATCTTAGCATACCCCCCCTTATCGACCCATCTTAGCATACACCTTATCGGACCTACTGTCTTAGCATACCCCACCTTATCGGACCTACTGTATCTTAGCATACCCCCACCTTATCAGACCCCATCTTAGCATACCCCACCCACCCTTATCGGACCTACTGTATCTTAGCATACCCCCACCTTATCCAGGACCTTATCCAGACCTTATCGCATACCCCCCACCTTATCGGACCTACATATCTTGCATACCCCCCACCTTATCCGACCTATCTTAGCATACCCCCACCTTATCGGACCTACTATTAGCATACCCCCACCTTATCGACCCAACATCTTAGACCTATACCCCCCACCTTATCCCACTATCAGACCTTCTTAGCATACCCCCCACCTTATCGGACCTATCTTAGCATACCCCCCCTTATCGGACCTATACCCCACCTTATCAGACCTATCTTAGCATACCCCCACCTTATCGGACGGACCTTCTTGCATACCCCCACCTTATCAGACCTATCTTAGCATACCTTATCGGACCTACTGTATCTTAGCATACCCCCACCTTATCGGACCTATCTTGGGACCTACTACCATCCCCCACCTTATCGGACCTATCTTGGCATACCCCCACTTTCTGTACCCCCCACCTTATCGGACCTATCTTACATACCCCCACCTTATCGGACCCACTGTATCTTCCAGCCACTTATCCCCCCACCCATCGGACCTACTGTATCTAGCATACCCCCACCTTATCGGACCTATCTTAGCATTACCCCCACCTTATCGGACCGACTGTATCTTAGCATACCCCACCTTATCGGACCTATCTTAGCATACCCCACCTTATCGGACCTATCTTAGCATACCCCCACCTTATCGGACCTACTGTATTAGCATACCCCCACCTTATCGGACCTATCTTAGCATACTCCCCACCTTATCGGACCTAATATCTTAGCATACCCCCACCTTATCGGACCAATCTTAGCATACCCCACCTTATCGGACCTATCTTAGCATACCACCCCCCACCTTAACGGACCTAATATCTTAGCATACGCCCCACCTTATCGGACCTATCTTAGCATACCCACCTTATCCGGACCTATCTTAGCATACCCCACCTTATCGGACCTATCTTAGCATACTTCCACCTCTATCGGACCCTTTAGCATACCCCCACCTTATCGAACTTATCTTAGCATACTCTCCACCTTATCGGACCACATCTTAGCCATATTCCCACCTTATCGGACCTATCTTAGCTTGGACCTATCTTAGCCCCCCACCTTATCGGACCTATCTTAGCATACCCCCCACCTTATCGGACCTATCTTAGCATACTCTCCACCTTATCGGACTATCTTAGCATACCCCCACCTTATCGGACCCTATCTTAGCATACCCTCACCTTATCGGACCTATCTTAGCATACCCCCACCTTATCGGACCTATCTTAGCATACCCCACCTTATCGACCCCTATCTTAGCATACCCCCACCTTATCGGACCTATCCAGCATACCCCCCACCCTTATCGGACCTACTGTATCTTAGCATCCCCCACCACCTACTGTATCTCAGACCCACCTTATCGGACTATGCTACCCCCCACCTTATCGGACCTACTGTATCTTGCATACCCCCACCTTATCGGACCTATCTTAGCATACCCCCACCTTATCGGACCTACTGTATCATAAATTCTCCCCACCTTATCGACCTACTGTATCCCATTTAGCATATCCCCAATCGACCCTGCTATCTCAGGCCCCCCACCTTATCTGTATCTTAGCATACCCCCACCTTATCGGACCTATCTTAGTACACCCCACCTTATCGGACCTACTTAGCATACCCCCCACCTTATCGGACCAATCTTAGCATACCCCCACCTTATCGGACCTATCTTGCATACCCCCCACCTTAACGGACCTAATATCTTGTATACCGCCCACCTTATCGGACCTATCTTCGCATACCCCCCACCTTATCGGACCTATCTTATACCCCACCTTATCGGACCTATCTTGTATACTCTCCACCTTATCGGACCTATCTTAGCATGCCCCACCTTATCGAACTTATCTTAGCATACTCTCCACCTTATCGGACCCATCTTAGCACCCCACCTTATCGGACCTATCTTAGCATACCCCCCCACCTTATCGGACCTATCTTAGCATACCCCCCACCTTATCGGACCTATCTTAGATACCCCCCACCTTATCGGACCTATCTTAGCATACTCTCCACCTTATCAGACCTATCTTAGCATACCCCCACCTTATCGGACCTGTCTTAGCATACCCTCACCTTATCGGACCTTATCTTAGCATACTCTCCACCTTATCGGACCTATCTTAGCATACCCCCCACCTTATCGGACCTATCTTAGCATACCCCACACCTTATCGGACCTATCTTAGCATAACCCCCCCCACCTACTCGGACCTATCTTAGCATACTCTCCACCTTATCGAGGACCCATCTTAGCATACCCCACCTTATCGGACCTATCTTAGCATACCCCCACCTTATCGGACCTATCTTAGCATACCCCCCACCTTATCGGACCTATCTTAGCATACCCCCACCTTATCGGACCTATCTTAGCATACTCTCCACCTTATCAGACCTATCTTAGCATACCCCCACCTTATCGGACCTATCTTAGCATACCCTCCACCTTATCGGACCTATCTTAGCATACCCCCACCTTATCGGACCTATCTTAGCATACTCTCCACCTTATCAGTCCTATCTTAGCATACCCCACCTTATCGGACCTATCTTAGCATACTCTCCACCTTATCGGACCTATCTTAGCATACCCCCCACCTTATCGGACCTATCTTAGCATACCCCACACCTTATCGGACCTATCTTAGCATAACCCCCCCCACCTACTCGGACCTATCTTAGCACCTTACCGAACCTACTCTATTAGTGAACCTATCTTGAGAACACACCAGTTTAAGCGCTGCAAAATATAGATTCACTTAAGCGAGCGTCCTGGCACTCACCTCAATATAGCGAGCCTCTTAACCGGGTCTTACACACTAGAGCGGGTGAGTCTTTTATCGTGTTAGTGAATATCGGATTTCAGGACTATAGCTTGGTCGAGACGTGAGTGCCCATTACTACTCTGTCAGCGGTTCTTCCTTCCTGCTAGTGCAAGTGTTGGGTCAGCGAGGGCGGGGTGTGGGTGGGGAAGGGCGGGGTGTGGGTGGGGAAGGGCGGGGTGTGGGGGGGGAGGGGTTTGGGAGGGGAGGGGAGGTGGATCTTACAGTCCCCTGAGAATTGGGATAGTTAATATAGCCTGTTTCCGCTTTACAAACCCATGCATACTAAAATTGTCACAAGGCCTCTGTGTCTGGTGGTACTTGGCAACCTTTGTTTACCCATGTTAGAACACTCGGAGATATCTGGCAACTCTTCTTTCATAAAAAAAAATCATATATTTCAATACAAAAACAAATAAGGAATCAAATTAAAAGCTATTACAGAAAAATAAACAATATAAATAAATAAATAAAATACTGTTGGATACACCGTAATGTAATCAGTGAATCATTAATGCGAAATAATAACAGCAATCACATGAACTCTGGGTAATTGGATCGGTCGGTCGAGTCCTGGTTCACAGAGACTCGTAGGGTAAATATCTCTCGTAAGTGATGACGTCAGAATATATCTACTGTATAAATATATGAGAGGATCACCTGTAGAATCTCCTAACCTAACCTAGTCTAACCTAACCTAACCTAATCTATCCTACGCTTATCTATCCTAATCTTACCTATCCTAACCTAATATTAACCCAACATAACATAACACTAACCTAAACATAATTTAACCTAATACTAACTTAACCTAACCTCGACGGTCCAGCAGCTGATGTACTGTATGTAACACGGTAAAAAAAACCCAATACGGTTGTCTTAAAGGAAAGGAGGTTGTCTTGAAGGGGAAACAGCTTATCTTGAAGGAGTCAGAAACTAAAGTACTGTACGATGGTTTGTCTTGAGTCACACACACAGATGGAGTTGTCTTAACGTAAACACTGCACACACACACACACACACACACCTCCACTGACAGGCGCACATTGTCTTTAACGGCGCAAGAAGGGTGCGTCTTTAAAGAGGAGGATGAGAAGTAGGGTAAGATGGAGGAGGAGCAGGAAGAAGAGAAGGGGGAAGAGGAGAAAGAGAAGGGGGAGGAAGAAGAGAGGGAGGAAGAAAAAGAGGAGAAGAAGACAGAGGAGGAGAAGGAGGAGGAGGCTACGTCTTTAAGAAGAATGAATGAACTGGAAATTAGCCCCCAGCTTATCTCACCTTAATATTAACTTCCCTAACCTAAGCTAGGGTGGGTGTGGCTAATCTTCAGGTGATCCACAGAGAGGCAGGGAAGGGGACAGGTGGACTCATGTACACACAAACTTGCACGGGAGAGACAACTGTAAGACCCAACTCACCCCACCACGACCCCCCCCCCACCCTACCCCAACAGGCAACAGGAGGAGGAGAAGAATCACAATAACTAACATCAACAACAGAAGAAGAAGCAAACAGGAGCCAACAACGGAATCAACAGGAAAACCAACAATAGCAAAAAGTAGAAAGCGACAGGACCACTACCACCACTACCACCACCAGCAGCAGTAACGGCAGGAGGAGGAGGAGGGCGACGACGAGGGCCAGAGGGGGACACCACTCAGCTTTAACCCCGGGGCCTGTGATTCGCCTCAGGGCCGGGTGCTACTGCCGGTGGTGGCCACATGCTGACCTCCTCCTCATCCACACACCTTCCACTCGCGGTGGTTTATGACCTGGGGCCGTGGTCAGGCTGCAAAGGGTCGCCACACCTCACCTGAGAAACCAAGTGAACCAGCTGGCGTGGTAGGCTCTGAGCAGCACCAAGTCACAGCACGCACAGCACGAGCAGCACCGTCGACACCTCCCGCAGCAGCAGCAGTGGGCGGGGGCGGGCGTGCAGGCTCCAGATAGGGAGAATTTGAGCGTGGAGGAGAACTGGGAGGTTCCGAAATTGGGTAAGAGCACGGGGGTTTTAGACGTGGGCGAGGGCGTGAAGATCTTGAATGTAGAGGACTTAGACGTAAAGACTCTAGGAGTGGAACCTTTGGACGTGAAGGCTCCGGGAGTGGAACCTTTGGACGTGAAGGCTCCGGGAGTGGAGGACCTTTTCCGAGACGTGAAGGCTCCGGGAGGAACCTTGGACGTGAAGGTTCCCTGGAGGAGGACGAAGGCCTTTGGACGAGGTTCGGAGGAACCTTTGGACGAAGGCTCCGGGAGTGGAACATTTGGACGTGAAGGCACCAGGGGTGGACACTTTGGACGTGGAGGCTCCGGGAGTGGAACCTTTGGACGTGAAGGCTCCGGGAGTGGAACATTTGGACGTGAAGGCACCAGGGGTGGACACTTTGGACGTGGAGGCTCCGGGAGTGGAACCTTTGGACGTGAAGGCTCCGGGAGTGGAACATTTGGACGTGAAGGCTCCAGGGGTGGACCCTTTGGACGTGGAAGCTCCGGGAGTGGAACCTTTGGACGTGAAGGCTCCGGGAGTGGAACATTTGGACGTGAAGGCTCCAGGGGTGGACCCTTTGGACGTGGAGGCTCCGGGAGTGGAACCATTGGACGTGAAGGCTCCAGGAGTAGAATCTTTGGACGTGGAGGATCCAGGAGTAGAATCTTTGGACGTGGAGGATCCAAGCGTGGTACCTTTGGACGTGAAGGTTCCTAAAGATGAATCTCCAACCTCAGGATATCGGCGACGGTAGGCAGTAAGAGAAAGTAATGACGATGACGACGACCACCAGCAGGACGAGGATGTACACTTGGTGGAGGGCGACCCTTCAGGACGCCACAAGGAGGCCACCGACGTCCTCGTAGAGAGGGACAGGAGGCTTCGTCGTGGGAAGGAGAGGGAAGGGGGGGTCTTGGTAGGGGGACACAGGGGGGAGGACAGGTGGCCGCCCCTTGAAGGCATCACCACCTGGACAAACATGACGTACAAGCTTCCGTTGCTGTTCAAATTATTCAGTTATGTTTCGGTTACTCAAAAAATCATTTTTTTTTTGTGAGTTTCAGTTCCCAAAATAACTTCAGGTTTTTCTCAATAAATTTCTGATCCCAAACACAACATTATTCAGGTTTCACTCATCTCTAGGGTCTTAAATTCCACAACATAATCTCACTCCTTCAGTCAGTTCTTGGTGAAGACTCCCTCCTCTTTCTTCTTTCTCAAAAATGTCGCAGTTTTCCATTTTCTGAAGAACCTTTTGGCGTTTTCCTTGTAACAACTATAGGTATTGTTTCCGCCATGGTTTGTTTATTTAACTTAAGCATAAAATTCCAATCAATTTCACTGACACACACACACACACACACACACACACACGGAGGCCATTGGATTGTGGGAGTTACGTCAGGTAAATACACAGTGAGAAAACACCTTTACGTCTTTCAAGGTAAATCATTCCACCTCCTCCACCACTGTATCTCACTAGTACTATCTCTTCCCACATGACTGTGAGGGGCGGCACGTCGGTAATGAGGGGCAGCGAGGTTGTGGTGAGTGGCAGTACACGAAGGAGGGGGAGAAGGAGGCAGTGATCTGGACCAACCATCCTCACCCTACGAACACAACAACAACACCGTCGCTGTCGTTCGCTACTTGCTCGACCAAACACCCCACCCACCCCCACACACACACACACACCTGGCTTCATTAAATGCCCTTGAACACCTGTGCTACATTGGGCGTGAACACTTGTGTAACTGTGCTAAGGCTTATGTGACGTTCCACCCCCCCCCCCAAACATTCCCAAATTTAATAACTGACGTCCTTAATACACCTTACAGATATATAACGTCACGTATATGATAAGATAACATCTGTCTCCAGTCCAACAGAGAGAAAGAAAATGAGACAGAAAAAAAGCAGGAAGAGAGAGAGAGAGAGGAGAGAGAGAGAGAGAGAGAGAGAGAGAGAGAGAGAGGGAGAGAGAGAGAGAGAGAGAGAGAGAGAGAGAGAGAGAGAGAGAGAGAGAGAGAGAGAGAGAGAGAGAGAGAGAGAGAGAGAGAGAGAGAGAGAGAGAGAGAGAGAGGCAAAACACAGGAACATCAGGTATATCTTTGACTTTCATCCACTCCCCATCTCTCTAAAATCATTCTGAACAAAATCAACGATAACATCATCCTCAACAAATAGAACTGAGAGTCTGGTAACATAAACAAAGGGTTCGAGTCTTTGACAACATTCTGTAAACACAAGTGAGGGGCGTGTCTGTAATGTTACTCTTATGTACACAAGTATGTAGTTATATGTCAGATACAATATATCATGTACGTAACTGTGTATGTACGTGTTTATTTGAATTGATTTGTGTGTGTGTGTGTGTGTGTGTGTGTGTGTGTGTGTGTGTGTGTGTGTGTGTGTGAGTGAGTGTGTGTGTGTGTCTTTAGCCTTAATGTTAAGACTTGTAAACGATATTACGTTCTCATCGAACTAATTCACTGAACTCAGGAGAAAGGTTTCGTACTCAAGGGGTTAAGTCATCGTGTTCAAGGGGATAAACTTAAATCTCCTCACGTTGACTTAAAAGGTAACCCCCTCATTCTCACACCTGCACCCCCCCTCTTAACTATACCTGTATTCCCTACCCACCACACCTGTCTTCCTTTAATCCCTCCCCCAAACACACATGTGACCCTCAGGGGAATGGGTCAAGGCAGATGAACACACCTGTATAGCATGAATCACCTGCTCCATTAAGCATCTAACAGCTGACGAGTTGTTTACACACAAACTCGCGTGCACACAACCATCACAATAGGACGAAACGAATTAAAACAAAAACTGCAACACTACAACGCAAATTAGGATGAAAAAATATATAAACGACACGGCAGACAACTCTTAATATAAACAACCTCTGTATTAATATCACTAATACAAATAATACAACAGAAAGTTAACTACAACAACAACATTACCACAACACAAAAAAAAAAATTATATAAACACTATTTTTGGCGCGTAAAAATTCGATTCAATTTGACATCATTACCGAAGAGAATCAATATAAACAAAAACTTTGGCGCGTAAAATTTTCAATGCTATATGACGTCATAACAATAAACAATATAACCTCAGTTTTTGGCGCGTAAAACCAGACATTACATCACAACAAAACACAATAAACCCTGAAACTGGAGGAGGTTGAGACGCAGCGAAACTATGATGACCTTAGCCTTTGATAAACCCCAAAATCAATACGACCTTCCCCCACCTTGGATAATAATTTCATTTGTGCCTAAAAAAAATTAATCTCCCTCAAGTAGTTCCCAAAAAGTCGTCCGGATAACATGTGTTTTTGTTTTTTACTTAATATAGATTCCAGGTCACTATGCCAAGATCCGGACAATAATTCCCAGCTGGATACAAGGTCACTGAGCTTAAGTGGAAGGTCACACACGAGCTACAAAATATACAATACTACACACGAACGCTTTATGGGTCGAACGGTCTCTGTTCATACGTACTAAACCTGCCACGGATAATATAGAGATGGTCTAGACACGTTCCCGCCGTCCGTCCGCCCACCCACCACCCCGCCACCAGGCTCGGCGGGAACACCCAGTTAACGATAAATCATGGTTTGTGGCGCGCAAAATCCGATAAAAGCCGCCAGTTTTCCTGCATTCAAGCACAGCCTTCATACACAATACCTTCTGAAGCATTCGAGGGCAACCATGTTACCATAAACAATAATAAAACAGATAAAAACAAAAACGAAACTCCGATGTTTGCAAGTCAATGTCAAATATTCTTCCCCTCCCTCCCGTTACCTCTGACCTTGAGTCCTGCAATGTCAACAAATAAATTAACAAATATTGAAGTCTCCTCTTACAGTCGTGTCTACACTGCCAAAATATATAACGAAATTAAAAACAGTAACCAGTAATCTTGTGTCTTAAATCCTCCACTCCTGGACTGCCACGTTATCAGAAATCGATCAATTGCGTATCATTTCGGTCAATCAGTGTAGCTCATCGTTTCTGCTCAATATTGTGTGTTTTGATGACAATATACGAGAACCAATGATCCCCAGAATAAAGGATAAAAAAAAAAGAGTCGGGGTGTATTAAAGCAAGATATTTTACTCTTCAGGATATGATAAAATGGCCAAATACGAAACAAAAGACAAACTAACTCTCTCCTCCTCTATCCTCGGGAGATAAGAGACATAAATAACAGCGGGAATAGAATAAATAAAATGTTACCTCGTCAGCTGATTTGGCAGACGGACAACAACAAATACTCGAAGATGCGCGCGCTTTCCGGTATAAATAAACAAAGAGACGGCAACTGGCTGGTATGACGGCATTACTAACACATACAGTCATAGACGCTTCGAGAAATACACCAACACGAGACAAAAAATGTATATCGGTGAAGTTTAAAATTATAGAATAAATGTATATATTTTTTTAGTCAAATGCCCTTTCACTTTTAATGAATAGTAATAAGAATAAAATGATGTATAAATGTAGCAGTAACGTATAGACACTGACTAGGTATAGTACTTGTTTATTTAAAAAAAATATTCATCCACAACAACTACCACCAATACAAACATCATAACCACAACCAAACCAAACAATACAACCACACATACCACCACCAAAACAACCAATACACAACCACACCTACCACCATTAAAGCACTCAATCACAACAACTACAACCACCCACACCAGTACATGATCGTCCTCAACAAGAACACACGTCAGTTCAGGCAGGCAGGCAACCACCCACAATGACCTTGGCTGAACATTACCAAAGGAAACGACTCGACTCTCCCGAATAAAAGTAAGACTCAGGAAAGTGTTTTGTTGAGCACGTCGGTCGTTAAGTGCTAGAGACTGAGTTTACGCTCAAATTTCCAACTCAAGTCAGTTTTTCTTTTGTTGGTAGAGTGAAGATAATGTTTTTTTGTTAATGTATTTCCACAGTTGAGAATAATAGTAAAGGATAATGTTATGATAGAGTAGCATTAACCAGTTCGGAAAAAAAATAAATACTTACGTGTGCTTTAACCGACTTGGAATTGTTATACAGTCTTCAGTTCTTGTATATATGTATTGACAAAAAAATAATGATCAATATCGACAAAAACAATAATAATAAAAGACCATATTTTTGCTTGATATACAGATGTAAATACCACCAAGGAGATACAACGGTAGTAAACATACACTGAATGATAATACCTTAAGTGTGAAACGATAATATGACAGGCGAGGTACGATACAATAACACAACGCCAGCTGTGTATCGCGGCGGTATCGAAAGTCTACGGACATTTACCCCCAGATTTCATTTCTTTTAATGGACTATAAAATGACCGACTGACTGACTGACACACACACACACACACACACACACAGGTATATCTTCTCATTACACGGGTTGAAGATTGACATGATAAAATTGTCTCTGAAACGTAACACAACTCTTACAACAGTATCGTGTCACTCTGAACCCCCCCAAAAAAATTACCACTTAAGACCTCAGAATAGTGGAGAGGCTGTTGGGTCATCACTTCTATAATCATAAAATACACAAAAAATTACTTGGTGTTATAATGATCGTTAAGTTTACATGTTGGCGTAAAAAATCTATAATTGACTGAGAGAGAATTAATGAAAGGGGTAATGGAGAGTTAACATGCACCTGCTTATCACCTTGATCATTAAGACTTAAGGTTATTGCGTAATGAACTAAGACAAATGACCTCGTTTTCCTCGTGTTGGGCGGAGAGGGGGAAGAAGGGGGGACGGGTGGATAGTGAGATCTACCGTCTTACCCATGGAGGAGGTGAGGGTCGAGGCTTGGTGGTGGCCTCTCGTGGTGGTGTTCCTGCTGGTGGGGAGGAGGAGACCCTGACGCCATCATGTAGCACCAACCGGAGGAAGACGGGAGGTGGGAGGGCCTCGACCATCAACCGGGAGAAGCAGGAGAGGTGGAAAGTGGTAACCAGTACAGCTCCCCGGCAGGAGGTGAGACAGAAGGACGTCCAGCATAAACCGGGAGGAGGAGGGATGGGAGGAGGCAAGGGGGAGGAGGGGGGAGGAGCTCAGGGGGTAGTGATGTTCCTCATAGTGGGACACTAGCTGGTGTCTGCTACTGCAGAAGTGGGTGGCCAGGGGCGCGGCCGACTGACGGTGGAGAAGTGTGCACACTGTGGCCCTCTGGTCGTCATCTTCGCTGTACACACACTCCTACCGCTCTCACTCCTCCACATATGGCAGGCGGGGAAACACAGCCTCTGGCATTATCCGGGAGGGGAGGTCCCTGGGGAAGCTGGTGAGTGGCGAGGGTGAGAGATAAGTGATGAGAAATGGGGTGACGGTAGAGAGGCAGGCGTGGGTGAGAGGTGAGTGAGGGCGTGGAGGTAGGAGACAGTGAGAGGTGGGCGAGGCAGGACGTCACCACCGCCAACACCAATCAGCTGACCCTACGACGCCGCCGCCACCTCCACTAAACCTGTTGATGCCGCCCCTAACACCACGCCACGTTGTTTACACGCCTCACCAACCACCCAACCAACTCCTCCTCACACAACCAAACAACCAACGCAACACTTAACACTCTATGCTCACTTCCTGGGAGATGCCACAATCTTTCTCTTCACACACACACACACTTATGTCAACACTTCAATAACACTTAAAAGACACTCTTGATCTATTAACTATTGATCGATTCCTACGTTATTGTCTTCCCGACGACCATTACACAGCTACCCAGTACGTGGTGGGGGGGAGGGAGGTACGTGGGGAGGGTACACAGGGGAGTAATATCCGCTTCAATAACGTTTTTGTTGTGAGTCGTAACTAGGAGTACTTGCGGCCAGCGGCACCCCCGGCCTCCGTCGATATTCGGCCTCACGCTCCCTCACACACACACTCTCTCTCTCTCTCTCTCTCTCTCTCTTTCCTCTCTCTATTTTTCTCTCATCCCTTTATTCCTGTCGTATGTTTTACTCATTATCTCACACTACATTATCAGTCGTACACACTCTTTACTCCAGACCTCTTCCTCCTCCACCTCCTCCTCACCCACTCACTACATCCTCTCCTCGATCACTACTCTCCAAACTTTGAGACTATTTTTGTTACCCCATCACTCACTCCATAGGTCTCATCACATCACTGTCCTCATCACTTCCCACTCTCCCAACACCACACAACACGCCCCTCTCACACGCCCCACAGCGCTCCAACCACCGAAACGTCAGCAGCACCTCCTCGATCACTTCCTGCCGGGGGACTCCTTTACACGCTATCAATGAGTGTCGCACGAGGATGAGAGGAGAGTGAGAGGTGAGGCCAGACGCGAGTGAGGAGCCAGGAGCAGGGAGAGAGGGAGAGGCTGGATTTAGAGCCAGGGAGAGTGGCTGGCACGGCGGCTGAGGCAACACTGGGTGGCTCGCTCACTACAGCTGGCATCCATAGTGCCTGCCGGGGGAGGGAGGGGTGGGGTGGGGTGGGGTGGGAAAAATGAGGTAAGAGAAAGGAGGAAATGAAGGAGGAGAGGGAAGGAGGAGGAGCAGGGAGGCGGGGATGGGGAGTAGGAAAAGTAGAGGGAGGGGAAAGAAGGAGGAGGAAGAGGAGGGAAGGAAAGAGGAGGAGACGGGAAGGGGGAGGAGAGGGGAGAGAAGGGGGATGGAAAAGGAGAGGGAGGTAAGGGGAGTCTGGAAGTGGTAGAGGGAGAGGGAGGGAGGGAAGGGAAAGGGGAGGTAAGGGAGAGGGGGTAGAGAGAGGGGAGGTAAGGGGGAGAGGGAGGTAAGGAGAGAGGGGATAAGGAGAGAGGGAGGTAAGGGGAGAGGGAGGTAAGGGGAGAGGGAGGAAGGGGAGAGGGAAGAGAAAAGGATATGGGAAGGAAGGGAAAGGTATTACCGAGTGTGAGAGTTGGAGAATCAGTTGAGCGTGAGAGGGGAGGGAGGAAAGGAGGGGCAGTAGGAGGTGAGAGGGCAGTAGTGAGTGTGTGGAGGGCAGTAGTGAGGAGGGAGTGTGTGAGAGGGCAGAGTGGGAGAGGGGCAGTAGTGAGGGAGAGGAGCAGTAGGGAGAGGTGAGAGGCAGTAGTGAGGTGAGAGAGGAGCAGTAGTGAGGGAGAGGGAGCAGTAGTGAGTGTGATGAGAGGGAAGTAGTGGGGAGGTGAGGTGAGGTGTGTGAGAGAGGGGGCAGTGGGGAGGTGTGAGAGGGCAGGTGAGTGTGTGAGAGGGGTGTGGGGAGGTGTGAGAGGGCAGTAGTGAGGTGTGAGAGGGGCAGTAGGAGGTGTGAGGGGCAGTAGTGAGTGTGAGAGGGCAGTGAGTGTGGAGAGGGCAGTAGAGGGAGAGGGAAGTAGTGAGGTGTGAGAGGGAAGTAGGGGAGGTAGAGGGCAGTAGTGAGGGAGGGCAGGGAGTGGGGAGAGGGGCAGTAGTGGAGAGTGTGTGAGGAGGGCAGTGAGAGTGTGAGAGGGCAGAGGGAGGTGGGAGAGGGGCAGTAGTGAGAGAGGGCAGTAGTGAGTGGAGAGGGCAGTAGTGAGGGAGAGGGCAGGTGAGTGTGGTGAGAGGGGAAGTAGAGTGTGAGAGGGCAGTGAGGGGGAGAGGCAGTGGAGTGTGGAGAGGGCAGTAGTGAGTGAGAGGGGCAGTAGTGAGTGTGTGGGAGAGGGGCAGTGAGGGAGAGGGGCAGTAGGAGGAGAGGGCAGTAGTGAGTGTGTGAGGGAGGGCAGAGGAGAGAGGGCAGTAGGAGTGTGGAGAGGGCAGGGGAGAGAGGTAGTGAGGTGAGAGGGCAGTAGTGAGGGGAGAGGGAAGTAGTGAGGTGAGAGGGCAGTAGTGAGTGTGTGAGAGGGCAGTAGGAGGGTGAGAGGGGCAGTAGTGAGTGTGTGAGAGGGGCAGTGAGTGTGTGAGGGTAGTGAGTGTGTGAGAGGGGCAGTAGTGAGTGTGTGAGAGGGCAGTAGTGAGGTGTGTGAGAGGGGCAGTAGTGAGAGTGTGGAGAGGGCAGAGGGAGAGTGTGAGAGGGGCAGTGGAGAGTGTGGAGGAGGGGCAGAGTAGTGAGTGTGTGAGAGGGGCAGCAGTGGAGTGTGAGAGGGGGGCAGTGGTGTGTAGAGGGGCAGTGGTGAGGTGTGAGGGGGGGCAGTGGTGGGGAGTGTGGGGCAGGGCGGAGTGGTGGGTGTGTGGGGAGGGGCAGTGTGGTGAGGTGGGGGGCAGTGGGTGAGGGTGTGGGGAGGACAGGTGAGGTGGGTGTGGAGGGGCAGTGGTGAGGTGTGTGGGGAGGGGCAGTGGTGAGGTGTGAGGAGGGGCAGGTGGTGGTGTGTGAGGGGGCAGTGGTGAGGGGTGTGGGGAGGGGCAGTGGTGGTGTGGGGAGGGCAGTGAGTGAGGTGGTGAGGAGGGGAGTGGTGAGGTGTGAGGAGGCGAGTGTGAGGTGTGTGTGAGGAGGGGGCAGTGGTGAGTGTGGGGAGGGGCAGGTGGTGAGTGTGTGAGGGGGCAGTAGTGGGGTGTGTTGAGGGGGCAGCAGTGAGGTGTGTGAGGAGGGCAGAAGTGAGTGTGTGAGGAGGGGGCAGTAGTGACAGTGAGAGGCAATGGTGAGGTCGACCACCACAGCAGATAACCCCCACCCCCCATAGTGACTAACAGAGGAGCTGCCATGAGTCCTCTCTCCAACAAGGGGGGATAGGGACAATTTTTACACAGTACATCCTGACGTCACGACCCATACATACGTACATACATATAAACTCTCCTCTCTCTCTCTCTCTCCAATTGAAGTGACGGTGATCAAGTATAGTGCCGATTTATTTTTTTAATACTGTTCGTATCTACTGCCTAACAAGTCGTCAGCCCTAACAAGTCGCAGCCTAACAAGTCAGCCCCTTGGGATCACTTTGACAATACCGAACAGAAGTGTAATAATAACGATAATAAAAATAACAACAAAAAATAATAAAAAATATAATAGTAATAATAATAATAATAATAATAATAATAATAATAATAGTGATAAGAAATTAACATCATGTCACAACTTAAAAAATTTACATAATCAATTTTCTTCATTAAAACTGATGATGGTTTAGGCTGCTCTACACACGCCTGATTATAGAAACTTGTGTCACTAATTATACGAGATTATACGTAAGTTATGGCGTCTCTGGCTGACCCATGATTATCTGCAGACTTGTGTGTGTGTGTGTTTTATATAGCGGGTTTAAGACTATCACGGGTTAGACTATCACAGGTTAAGACTATCACGGGTTAACACTATCACGGTTAAGACTATCAGGGTTAAGACTATCAGGGTTAAGACTATCACAGGTTAAGGCTATCACGGGTTAAGACTATCACGGGTTAAGACTATCACAGGTTAAGACTATCACAGGTTAACACTATCACGGGTTAAGACTATCACGGGTTAAGACTATCACGGGTTAAGACTATCACAGACAGGTTAAAGTGACTCCTGTTTATCTCACCTGAAGATTATTATCACTGTAACTCGACCCTGACGCTCTCTGGAAGTTAGGTTAAGGTTAGGTTATGGTTAGGTTAGAGGTAGGGTGGTTAATCTGCACCTAACCTAACCTAACAGTCAGAACCTCAAAGAAATGAATAAGACAGAGGCCTCTTGAGTGTTGGCTGGCCCCTTACTGTACACCAAGCCAGCTGCTATTATTAAAACTCTTCCTGCGCTCTAACCTCTGCAACACCGTACCCAGCTGTTAGGAGGGACCACCACCACCACCAGCTGTGAGGTATCACCACCACCAGCTGTGAGGGACCTCCACCACCAGCTGTTAGAGACCACCACCACCACGCTGTGAGGTACCACCACCAGCTGTGAGGACCCACCACCAGCTGTTAGGAGGACCACCACCACCAAGCTGTGAGGTACCACCACCACCACCAGCTGTGAGGACCACCACCAGCTGTTAGGAGGACCACCACCACCAGCTGTGGGGACCACCACCAGCTGAGGGACCACCACCACCAGCTGTGAGGGACCACCACCAGCTGTGAGGGACCACCACCACCAGCTGTGAGGGACCACCACCACCAGCTGTGAGGGACCACCACCAGCTGTGAGGGACCACCACCACCACCAGCTGTGAGGACCACCACCACCAGCTGTTAGGAGGACCACCACCACCAGCTGTGAGGGACCACCACCACCACGCTGTGAGGACCACCACCACCACCAGCTGTGAGGGACCACCACCAGCTGTTAGGAGGACCACCACCACCAGCTGAGGACCACCACCACCAGCTGTGAGGGACCACCACCAGCTGTGAGGACCACCACCACCAGCTGTGAGGACCACCACCACCAGCTGTGAGGGACCACCACCACCACCAGCTGTGAGGGACCACCACCAGCTGAGGACCACCACCACCAGCTGTGGGGACACCACCACCAGCTGTGAGGGACCACCACCAGCTGTGAGGGACCACCACCACCAGCTGTGAGGACCACCTGTGAGGACCACCACCACCAGCTGTGAGGGACCACCACCACCAGCTGTGGGGACCACCACCACCAGCTGTGAGGGACCACCACCACCAGCTGTGAGGACCACCACCAGCTGTGAGGACCACCACCACCGCTGTGAGGACCACCACCACCACCAGCTGTGAGGGACCACCACCACCAGCTGTGAGGGACCACCACCAGCGGGACCACCACCACCAGCTGAGGGACCACCAGCTGTGAGGGACCCACCACCACCAGCTGTGAGGACCACCACCAGCTGTGAGGGACACCACCACCAGCTGTGAGGGACCACCACCACCAGCTGTGAGGACCACCCACCACCAGCTGTGAGGGACCACCACCAGTTGTGAGGACCACCACCACCAGCTGAGGACCACACCAGCTGTGAGGACCCACCACCACCACCAGCTGTGGGGACCACCACCACCAGCTGTGAGGGACCACCACCACCAGCTGTGAGGGACCACCACCAGCTGTGAGACCACCACCACCAGCTGTGGGACCACCACCACCAGCTGTGAGGGACCACCACCAGCTGTGAGGACCACCACCACCAGTTGTGAGGACACCACCACCAGCTGTGAGGGACCACCACCAGCTGTAGGGGACCACCACCACCAGCTGTGAGGACCACCACCACCAGCTGGAGGACCACCACCACCAGCTGTGAGGGACCACCACCACCAGCTGTGAGGGACCACCACCACCACCAGCTGTGAGGGACCACCACCACCAGTTGTGAGGACCCTGAGGACCACCACCACCAGCTGTGGGGACCACCACCAGCTGTGAGGACCACCACCACCAGCTGTGAGGGACCACCACCACCAGCTGTGAGGACCACCACCACCAGCTGAGGGACCACCACACCAGTTGAGGGACCACCACCACCAGCTGTGGGACCACCACCACCACCAGCTGTGAGGGACCACCACCACCACCACGTGTGAGGACCACCACCACCACCAGCTGTGAGGGACCACCACCAGCTGTGAGGACCACCACCACCACCAGTTGTGAGGACCACCACCACCACCAGCTTATGAGGGACCACCACCAGCTGTGGGACACACCACCACCAGCTGTGAGGGACCACCACCAGCTGTGAGGACACCACCACCACCAGCTGTGAGGACCACCACCACCACCAGTTGTGAGGGACCACCACCACCACCAGTTGTGGAGGACCACCACCACCAGCCGGGAGGGACCACCACCACCACCAGCTGTGAGGGACCACCAGCGGAGGGACCACCACCACCACCAGCTGTGAGGGACCACCACCACCAGCTGGTGACCACCACCACCACCAGCTGGAGGGACCACCACCAGCTGTGAGGGACCACCACCACCACCAGCTGTGAGGACCACCACCAGCTGTGAGGGACCACCACCACCACCACCAGCTGTGAGGACCACCACCACCACCAGCGAGGGACCACCACCACCACCAGTTGTGAGGGACCACCACCACCACCAGTTGTGAGGGACCACCACCACCACCAGTTGTGAGGGACCACCACCACCAGCTGGAGGACCACCACCACCAGCTGTGAGGACCACCACCACCAGCCAGGAGGGACCACCACCATCAGCTGTGAGACCACCACCAAGCTGGAGGACCACCACCACCAGCTGTGGGGACCACCACCACGAGCTGTGAGGGACCACCACCACCAGCTGTGAGGGACCACCACCACCAGCTGAGGACACCACCATCAGCTGGGGGACCACCACCAGCTGTGAGGACCACCACCAGCTGTGAGGGACCACCACCACCAGCTGTGAGGGACACCACCACCAGCTGAGGGACCACCACCAGCCAGGAGGACCACCACCAGCTGTGAGGCCCACCACCACCAGCTGTGAGGGACCACCACCATCAGCTGTGAGGGACCACCACCACCAGCTGTGAGGGACCACCACCACCAGCTGTGAGGGACCACCACCACCGCTGTGAGGGACCACCACCACCAGCTGTGAGGACACCACCACCAGCTGTGAGGACCACCACCAGCTGTGAGGGACCACCACCACCACCAGCTGTGAGGGACCACCACCACCCAGCTGGAGGACCACCACCAGCTGTGAGGGACCACCACCACCAGCTGTGAGGGACCACCACCACCACCAGCTGTGGAGGACCACCACCACCAGCTGTGAGGGACCACCACCACCAGCTGTGAGGACCACCACCACCAGCTGAGGGACCACCACCACCAGCTGTGAGGGACCACCACCACCAGCTGTGAGACCACCACCACCAGTTGTGAGGACCACCACCATCACTGGGGGACCACCACCAGCTGTGAGGACCACCACCAGCTGTGAGGACACCACCACCAGCTGTGAGGGACCACCACCAGCTGTGAGGGACCACCACCAGCTGTGGGACCACGGAGGGACCACCACCACCAGCTGTGAGGGACCACCACCATCAGCTGTGAGGGACCACCACCAGCTGTGAGGACCACCACCACCAGCTGAGGGACTCACCACCAGCTGTGAGGGACCACCACCACCAGCTGTGAGGGACCACCACCACCAGCTGGAGGGACAAGGAAGCTCAGTCAGTTTGGTCCGGGGTGTTGGATCGACCGCGTGACGTCACCAATGTTGTCTTTCCCACCCTCCTTCCTCCCTACCTCCGCCTTGCTTGTCCGGGAGGAGGGAGGAGGGAGGAGGACAGGTGTTGGTGTACTGAGGAAAGAGAAGGATTAGGTGTTAGCGTGGGGGAGGAGAGGGAGAACAAGTGAGGGGAGGGAGTAGGAGACAAGTGAGGGAGGAGTAGGGAGAACAAGTGAGGGAGGAGTAGGAGAACAAGTGAGGGAGAGTAGGGAGAACAAGTGAGGGAGGAGTAGGAGAACAAGTGAGGGAGGAGTAGGAGAACAAGGAGGGAGGAGTAGGAGAACAAGTGAGGGAGGAGTAGGAGAACAGGTGAGGAGGAGTAGGAGAACAAGTGAGGGAGAAGAGGGAGAACAAGTGAGGGAGGAGTAGAGAACAAGTGAGGGAGGAGTAGGAGAACAAGTGAGGGAGGAGTAGGGAGAACAGGTGAGGAGGAGTAGGGAGAACAAGTGAGGGAGAAGAGGAGAACAAGTGAGGGAGGAGAGGAGAGAAACAAGTGAGGAGAGTAGGGAGAACAAGGAGGGAGGAGTAGGAGAACAAGTGAGGGAGAAGAGGGAGAACAAGTGAAGGAGGAGTAGGAGAACAAGTGAGGGAGGAGTAGGAGAACAAGTGAGGGAGGAGTAGGAGAACAGGTGAGAGGAGTAGGAGAACAAGTGAGGGAGAAGAGGGAGAACAAGGGAGGGGAGAGGAGAACAAGTGAGGGGAGGAGGAGAACAAGTGAGGGAGGAGTAGGAGAACAGGTGAGGAGGAGTAGGGAGAACAAGTGAGGGAGGAGAGGGAGAACAAGTGAGGGGAGGAGTAGGAGAACAAGTGAGGGAGGAGGAGAACAGGTGAGGAGGAGTAGGAGAACAAGTGAGGAGAAGAGGGAGAACAAGTGGAGGGAGGAGAGAGAACAAGTGAGGGAGGAGGAGAACAAGTGGAGAGAGTAGGGAGGAACAAGGAGGGAGAAGAGGGAGAACAAGGAGGGAGGAGAGAGAACAAGGAGGGAGGAGTAGGAGAACAAGTGAGGGAGAAGAGGGAGAACAAGTGAGGGAGGTGGGGAGAACAAGTGAGGGAGGAGTGGAGAACAAGTGAGGGAGGAGTAGGGAGAACAAGTGAGGGAGGAGAGGAGAACAAGTGAGGAGGAGAGGGAGAATTAGGGTGGTGAGGTAAGGATGTGGAGGAAACAGTATAGGAAAGAGTGTTGGAGGAGGAGGTAGGGAGGGGTGGTGGGTGTTGGGGAATAATCAAATTGGTGGAAAGACAGGTAGTGGTGGAGTATTGTTGGAGATGACATTGTGTGATAGTGGCGGCGATGAAACAGGTAAACAGTGAAATTATTCTACAGCATACACACACACACAGAGGGAGAGAGAGAGAGAGAGAGAGAGAGAGAGAGAGAGAGAGAGAGAGAGAGAGAGGGGGGGAGAGAGAGAGAGAGGAGAGAGGCCATTCACACACACTGTATTATTCAGATCACAATACTCATGTTGCCGAGTTATTTTATCAACACACCTGCAACCACCTCTGTCTGTGTCGTCTGTCTGTCTGTGTCTCTGTCTGTGTCCCTGTCTGTCTGGTCTGTGTCTGTATCTGTCTGTCTGTCTGTGTCTCTGTCTGTCTGTCTGTGTCTCTGTCTGTGTCCCGTGTCTGTCTGTCTGTGTCTCTGTCTGTCTGTCTGTGTCTCTGTCTGTCTGTGTCTCTGTCTGTCTGTCTGTGTCTCTGTCTGTGTCTCTGTGTCTCTGTTCGTGTCTGTGTCTGTCTGTCTGTCTGTCTGTCTGTGTCTCTGTCTGTGTCCTGTCTGTGTCCCTCGTCTGTGTCTCTGTCTGTGTCTCTGTCTGTGTCTCTGTCTGTCTCTGTCTGTGTCTGTCTCTCTGTCTGTGTCCTGTCTGTCTGTCTGTGTCTCTGTCTGTGTGTCTGTGTGTCTCTGTCTGTCTGTTCGTGCTCCTGTCTGTCTGTCTGTGTCTGTCTCTGTCTCTGTCGTGTCTCTGTCTGTGTCTGCTGTCTGTGTCTCTGTCTGTGTCTCTGTCTGTCTGTTCGTGCCCTGTCTGTCTGTGCCCCTGTCTCGTGCTCTGTCTGTCTCGTGTCTCCTCTGTCTGTCTGTGTCTCTCTCTGTGTCTCTGTCTGTGTCTCTGTCTGTCTGTGTTCCCTGTCTGTGTCTCTGTCTGTGTCTCTGTCTGTCTGTGTCTCTGTCTGTCTGTGTTTGTCTCTGTCTGTGTCTCTGTCTGTCTGTGTCTCTCTGTCTGTCTGTCTGTCTGTGTCTCTGTCTGTGTCTCTGTCTGTCTGTGTCTCTGTCTGTGTCTCTGTCTGTCTGTGTCTCTGTCTGTCTTCTGTCTGTCTGTCTGTGTCTCTGTCTGTCTGTCTGTGTCTCTCTGTCTGTCTCTGTCTGTGTCTCTGTCTGTCTGTGTCTCTGTCTGTCTGTGTCTCTGTCTGTCTGTGTTTCTCTGTCTGTCTGTCTGTGTCTCTGTCTGTGTCTCTGTCTGTCTGTGTCTCTGTCTGTGTCTCTGTCTCTGTCTGTCTGTGTCTGTCTGTCTGTCTGTTGTCTCTGTCTGTGTCTCTGTCTCTGTCTTGTCTGTCTGTCTCTGTCTGTGTCTCTGTCTGTCTGTCTGTGTCTCCTGTCTGTCTGTGTCTCTGTCTGCTGTTGTCTGTCTCTCTGTCTGTGTCTGTCTCTGTCTGTGTCTCTGTCTGTCTGTCTGTGTCTCTGTCTGTGTCTCTGTCTGTTCTCTGTCTGTCTGTGTCTCTGTCTGTGTCTCTGTCTGTCTGTCTGTGTCTCTGTCTGTCTCTGTCTGTGTCTCTGTCTGTCTGTGTCTCTGTCTGTGTCTCTGTCTGTGTCTCCTGTCTGTCTGTCTGTGTCTCTGTCTGTCTGTGTCTCTGTCTGTGTCTCTGTCTGTCTGTGTCTCTGTCTGTCTGTGTCTCTGTCTGTGTCTCTGTCTGTCTGTCTCTGTCTGTGTCTCTGTCTGTGTCTCTGTCTGTCTGTGTCTCTGTCTGTCTGTGTCTCTGTCTGTTGTGTCTGTCTGTGTCTCTGCTGTGTCTCTGTCTGTCTGTCTGTGTCTCTGTCTGTCTGTGTCTCTGTCTGTGTCTCTGTCTGTCTGTCTGTGTCTCTGTCTGTCTGTCTGTGTCTCTGTCTGTGTCTCTGTCTGTCTGTGTCTCTGTCTGTCTGTCTGTGTCTCTGTCTGTCTGTCTGTTTCTCTGTCTGTCTGTCTGTGTCTCTGTCTGTGTCTCTGTCTGTCTGTGTCTCTGTCTGTGTCTCTGTCTCTGTCTGTCTGTGTCTCTGTCTGTCTGTCTGTGTCTCTGTCTGTGTCTCTGTCTCTGTCTGTGTCTGTCTGTCTGTCTGTCTCTGTCTGTCTGTCTGTGTCTCTGTCTGTCTGTGTCTCTGTCTGTGTCTCTGTCTGTCTCTGTCTGTGTCTGTGTCTCTGTCTGTGTCTCTGTCTGTCTGTCTGTGTCTCTGTCTGTGTCTCTGTCTGTGTCTCCTGTCTGTCTGTCTGTGTCTCTGTCTGTCTGTCTGTGTCTCTGTGTCTCTGTCTGTGTCTCTGTCTCTGTCTGTGTCTCTGTCTGCTCTGTGTCTGTCTGTGTCTCTGTCTGTGTCTCTGTCTGTCTGTGTCTCTGTGTCTCTGTCTGTCTGTCTGTCTCTGTCTGTCTGTTGTCTCTGTCTGTCTGTCTGTCTGTGTCTCTTTCTGTCTGTCTGTCTCTGTCTGTGTGTCTGTCTGTGTCTCTCTGTCTGTGTCTCTGTCTGTCTGTCTGTGTCTGTCTGTCTGTGTCTCTGTCTGTGTCTCTCTGTCTGTCTGTCTGTGTGTCTCTGTCTGTCTGTGTGTCTCTGTCTGTCTGTGCTCTCTCTGTCTGTGTGCTCTATCTGTGTCTCTGTCTGTGTTCTGCTGGTCTGTCTGTCTGTGTCTCTGTCTTGTCTGTGTCTCTGTCTGCTGTGTCTCTGTCTGTGTGTCTGTCTGTGTCTCTGTCTGTGTCTCTGTCTGTCTGTCGTGTCTCTGTCTGTCTGTGTCTCTGTCTGTGTCTCCTTGTCGTGTCTCTCTGTTTCGGTTCATCTGTGTCTCTGTCTGTGTCCTCTGTCTGTCTGTCTGTGTCCCCTGTCTGTGTCTCTGTCTGTCTGTGTTCTGTCTGTCTGTGTCTCTGTCTGTCTCTGTCTGTCTGTGTCTCTGTCTGTCTGTCTGTCTGTGTCTGTCTGTGTCTCTGTGTCTCTGTCTGTGTCTCTGTCTGTGTCTCTGTCTGTGTCTCTGTCTGTGTCCTGTCTGTGTCTCTGTCTGTCTGCGTCTCTGTCTGTCTGTCTGTGTCTCTGTCTGCTCTGTGTCTCTGTCTGTGTCTCTGTCTGTGCTCCGTCTGTCTGTGTTCTGTCTGTGTCTCTGTCTGTCTGTGTCTCTCTGTCTGTGTCTGTCTGTCTGTGTCTCTGTGTCTCTCTGTCTGTGTCTCTGTCTGTGTCTCTGTCTGTCCGCTCTGTGTCTCTGTCTCTGTCTGTGTCTGTCTGCGTCTCTGTCTGTGTCTCTGTCTGTTCTGTCTGTCTGTGTCTCTTCTGTGTCTGTCTGTCGTGTCCTGTCTGTGTCTCTGTCTGTGTCTCTGTCTGTGTCTCTGTCTGTGTCTCTGTCTGTGTCTCTGTCTTGTGTTCTGTCTGTCTTGTCTCTGTCTGTCTGCCCCTCTGTCTGTCTGTGTCTCTGTCTGCCTGTGTCTCTGTCTGTCTTCTCTCTGTTCTGTCTTGTGTCTCTGTCTGTGTCTCTGTCTGTCTGTCTTGTCCGTCTGTCTGTCTGTGTTCTGTGTCTCTGTCTGTGTCTCTGTCTGTCTGTGTCTCTGTCTGTGTCTGTGTCTGTCTGTGTCTCTCTGTGTCTCTGTCTGTGTGTCTCTGTCTGTGTCTCTGTCTGTGTCCCCTGTCTGTGTCTCTGTCTGTGTCTCTGTGTCTCTGTCTCTCTGTCTGTCTGCGTCTCTGTCTGTCTGTCTGTGTCTCTCCTGTGTCTCTGTCTGTGTCTCTGTCTGTGTCTGTCTGTCTGTGTGTGTCTCTGTGTCTCTGTCTGTCTGTCTCCTGTCTGTGTCTCTGTCGCTGGTTCTGTCTGTGTCTCTGTCTGTGTCTCTGTCTCTGTCTCTGTCTGTCTGTGTCTCTGTCTGTCTGTCTGTGTCTCTGTCTGTCTGTCTGTGTCTCTGTCTGCCTGTGTCTCTGTCTGTGTCTCTGTCTGTGTCTCTGTCTGTGTCTGTCTGTCTGTCTGTGTCTCTTGTCTGTCTGTCTCTGTGTTCTGTCTGCCTGTGTCTCTGTCTGTGTTCTCTCTGTTCGTGTCTGTCTGTGTCCTCTGTCTGTGTCTCTGTCTGTCTGTGTCTCTGTCTGTGTCTGTCTGTCTGTCTGTGCTGTGTCTCTGTCTGTCTGTGTCTCTGTCTGTCTGTCTGTCTGTCTGTGTCTCTCTGTCTGTCTGTCTGTCTGTCTGTGTCTCTGTCTGTGTCTCTGTCTGTGTTCTGTTCGTGTCTCTGTCTGTCTGTCTGTCTGTGTCTGTGTCTGTGTTCTTGTCTGTCTCTGTCTGTCTGTCTGTCTGTCTGTGTCTCTCTGGTTCGTCTGTTCCTGTCTGTTCGTGTCTCTGTCTGTGTCTGTGTCGTGTTCTGTCTGTGTTTGTGTCTCTGTCTGTCTGTCTGTGTCTCTGTTTGTCTGTCTGTCTGTGTCTGTGTCTCTGTCTGTCTGTGTTCTCTGTCCTTGTTCTGTCTGTGTCTCTGTCTGTGTCTGTGTCTCTGTCTGTCTGTGTCTCTGTCTGTGTCTCTGTCTGTCTGTCTGTGCTGTCTCTGTCCCTGTCTGTGTCTCTGTCTGTGTCTCTGTCTGTCTGTCTGTGTTCTCTGTCTGTCCGTCTCTGTCTGGTCTGTGTCTCTGTCTGTGTCTCTGTCTGTGTCTCTGCTCTGTCTGTGTGTCTGTGTTCTGTCTGTGCTCTGCTGTCTGTCTGTGTCTCTGTCTGTCTGTGTCTGTGTTCTGTTGTGTCCTGTCTGTGTCCTGTGTCTGTGTTCCTCTGTCTGTGTCTTCTGTTGTGCCCAGCCACACACAATCACCTTACCGTTATCACACGTCGTCAAATATTTAAAGTTATAATCTCTCTTTTCTCTGGGAGGTGAGGGATGAGAGAGGGGAGGAGGGGATGTGAGGAGGGGAGGGAGAGGGGATGGAGAGGGAGGGGATGGAGAGGGGATGGGAGAGGTGAGGGGAAGTAGAGGGATGTGAGAGGAGGGGGAGGGAAGGAGAGGGGATGGCAGGAGAGGGGATGTGAGAGGGAGGGGATGTGGGAGAGGGAAGGAAGGAGAGGGAGAGGTGAGGGAAGTGAAGGAGAGGGGATGTGAGAGGTGAGGGGAGTGAAGGAGAGGGATGTAGAGGTGAGGGAAGTGAAGGAGAGGGGATGGAGAGGGGAGAAGGAGAGGGGATGTGAGAGGTGAGGGGAGGAAGGAGAGGGGATGAGAGGTGAGGGGAGTAAGGAGGGGATGGGAGAGGTGAGGAAGTGAAGGAGAGGGGATGTGGGAGAGGTGAGGGGAGTGAAGGAGAGGGGGATGGGGAGAGGTGAGGGGAGTGAAGGAGAGGGATGTGAGAGGTGAGAAGTGAAGGAGAGGGGATGTGGAGAGGTGAGGGGAGGAAGGAGAGGGGATGTGAGAGGTGAGGGAGTGAAGGAGAGGGGATGAGAGGTGAGGGAAGAAGGGAGAGAGGGAGAGGTGAGGGAAGTGAAGGAGAGGGATGTGAGAGGTGAGGGGAGGGTAGAGAGGGGATGAGAGGTGAGGGGAGGAAGGAGGGAGGGGATGTGAGAGGTGAGGGAAGTGAAGGAGAGGAGGAGAGGTAGGAGGAAGGAGGATGAGAGGTGAGGGGAGGAAGGAGAGGGGATGTGAGGTGAGGGAAGTGAAGGAGAGGGAGGAAGGAGAGGGGATGTGAGAGGTGAGGGAAGGAAGGAGAGGGGATGTGAGAGGTGAGGGGAGTGAAGGAGAGGGGATGTGAGAGGAGGGAAGGAAGGAGAGGGGAGGAGAGGTGAGGGAGGAAGGAGAGGGGAAAAGGAAGGTGAGAGGGAAGAAAGAAGTTGGATCAGTGGAAAGAGAGGAGATAGAGAGAGGAAAAGGGGGGAGGGAAGGGAGAGAGATAACAAAGGCTGATGAAAAGAAGAGAGAGTAAACAAGAAAACAAAACATAGTTCAAAGATAAAACGCCACGAACTTTGACCTTGACCCTTGACAACCTCTTTTAAATGACCTTGTTCTTGATCTTCCCCTTTAAATGACGTTGACCCCTGACGTCCTCTTTAAATGGCCTTGACCTTTGACCTCCATTGAATGACTTTAACCTTCGAGCTTCCCTTTACATGACCTGTTCTCTGACTCATTTACATGTGACCTAACTTTACATGACCTGTCTCTGACACCTTACATACTCCCTGACCACCTTTAAATGACCCAGACCCCCTTTAAATTACTTTTGCCTTAATCTTCCTTTAAATCGCCTCGACCTTGACCTCCGTTAAATGACCTTGACCTCTGACCTCCCCACAAAAAGAAACATAGAAGAAATATAATAACATCGAGGAGGAAGGAATTAGAGGAAGAAGAGGAGGAAGGAAAGGTTTAAAGAAGGGGGAGGAGGAGAAAGAAGAATGGGGGATACTAAAAAGAGAAGTGGGAAAGAGGAGGAAGAAGGGGAAGAGAGAAAGAAGGGGAGAAAGAGGAGGAAGAAGGGAGAAAGAGGAGGAAGAAGGGGAAGAAGAGGAAGAAGAGGAGAAAAGAGGAGGAGGAAGAAGAGGAGAAAGAGGAGGAAGAAGGGGAAGAGGAGGAAGAAGAAGAAAAGGAGGAAGAAGGGGAAGAAGAGGAAGAAGAGGAGAAAGAGGAGGAGAAAGAGGAGGAAGAAGAGAAAAAGGAGGAGAAGAGAAGGAAGAAGAGGAGAAAAAGTAGGAGGAAGAGAAGAAACAGGAGGAAGGAATAAACAAGTAGAAGAAGTAGTAACGATGACTCACCGGGCGACCCAAAGCAGCGATAACGATTGACATTCCCCCACTTCCTCCTCATTTCCCCTCCCCACCATCTCACCCTCCCTCCCTCTCCAACATCACCCTCCCCACCATCTTCACCCTCCCTCCTTCAACACCCCTCCTTCTCCAACATCACCCCTCCCACCATCCTCACCCTCCCTCCTTCAACACCCTCCTTCCCTCCAACATCACCCTCCCACCTCCCTCACCCCCTCCTCCTTCAACACCCTCCTTCCCCCTCCAACATCACCTCCCCACCATCTCACCCCCTCCTCTCAACACCCCTCCTTCGCTTCCAACATCACCCCCACCATCTTCACCCCTCCCTCCTCCAACACCCTCCCTCCAACATCACCTTCCCCACCATCTTCACCCCTCCTCCTTCAACACCCCCTCCCTCCAACATCACCCTCCCCACCATCCTCACCCCTTCCCTTCCTCTCACGAGCAACTACCCTTCCACTACCTCTTCATCCCCACCAATCCTCCTCCTGCCCCCCTCACACTGCATTATACACGAGACAGACAGGTCTGACTGACTCACCTCGCATTACCCGGAGACGAGACACATGTGTTAACCTATGACGCTTACCTTGATGGTCTTTGTACAGGTAACACGTATTTACCTTTATTGTCTTTGTACAGGTAACACGTATTTACCTTTAATGGTCTTTGTACAGGTAACACGTATTTACCTTTGATGGTTTTTGTACAGGTAACACGTATTTTACCTTAATGGTCTTTGTACAGGTAACACGTATTTACCTTGATGGTCTTTTACAGGTAACTACGTATTTACCTTAATGGTCTTTGTACAGGTAACACGTATTTACCTTAATGGTCTTTGTACAGGTAACAATTATTCCTTGATTTTCTTTTAAACATATTTACCTTTATTGTCTTTGTACAGGTAACACGTATTTATTGATGTTCTTGTACAGTAACACGTATTTACCTTTATGGTCTTTTACAGGTAACACGTATTTACCTTAATGGTCTTTGTACAGGTAACACGTATTTACTCTTATTGGTCTTTTGTACAGGTAACACGTATTTACCTTTTGATGGTCTTTGTACAGGTAACACGTATTTACCTTAATGGTCTTTGTACAGGTAACACGTATTTTACCTTAATGGTCTTTGTACAGGTAACACGTATTTACCTTTTAATGGTCTTTTGTACAGGTAACACGTATTTACCTTTAATGGTCTTTGTACAGTAACACGTATTTACCTTTTAATGGTCTTTAGCAGGTAACAATGTATTTACCTTTAATGGTCTTTGTACAGGTAAACGATTACTTTAATGTCTTTGTACAGGTAACACTTATTTATAATATCTAAATTTGTGTAAACGTATCACATTGTTACATAGATAGATAGATTAATAGATAAATAGATAGATAGATAGATAGATAGATAGATAGATAGATAGACATTAAAAATTTTAAAGACAGGGAAAACAACTCGACTCCATTCAACTTTCTTCCCTCCCTCCCCTTTGCCTCTCCCTGCCTTTCTCCCCCACTGTCTCCTCCCTCCCTTGTTCTCGCCTTTCCTTCCCCCCCACTGCCCCCTCCTCCCTTCGCGTGCCAAAGCATACCACTATTTCCTCCCCAGGTTAAGCAGCCATGCGTGACATTAACTACACTCTCTCTCTCGCGCACACACACACACACACACACACACACACACACACACACACACACACACACACACACACACACACACACACACACACACACACACACACACACACACTTTCAAGATCACTGCCCCCCACCTTGACTGTCAAAAGTAGTAATGGAAGTTTCTTCACATGTATAAAGTTCCTCGATCTGGCTGCTCAAGGTAAGGTAAGGTAAGGTATGTTAAAGTAGGTTAGGTTATATGTTAAAAGTGGGTTAGGTTAGGTAAGCAGTATGGTTAGATATGTATGTATGTAAGGGTTGCTAGGTGATGTGCTGATGTATGTAAGGTAAGGTACAAGGCAAGGTATACAGGGTTAGGGCTAGGCAAGGCAAGAGGGCACTGAGGCAATGAGGCAATGTGCCCAAATCAAACGTGCCTAAACCAAGCCAGCCAGCCAGTTAGTCTGCCCTTGTCAAACAAGGTTTTGTTGCAAGGCTGTGATGGTCATATTAGTTAGTCAGCCCATAGCGCCATCAACAAATGCCAGTCGTGTCGCTAAATGCTAAATGCCAATGCTCCAGTCCACATGCTGCACACATCTGTTGAGTGTTAAAAATGCCATATCAGCCATGTGTTATATAGCCAATGTCTGTTCATACCAGTCTAAATTATGTTGTTGGCCATACATATTGCTGTTGTTAATGTTGTAATGCTGTATTGTCAATATAACAGGTTTTATGTTGTCGTTTGTTATTATGGCCGTAATAAGGTTAAATATGTAAAAGGTTGTCAATGATGTCCTCAGTTAATTTTGTCTACTAACTCGAGATCACGTGAACGTATCAAGTTATAAGGCAGAGTCTCAGTGTAACTCTGATGCCATTTCTAAACTTAAGTGTTTTGCCTGTGTTTATCAGTTAGTTACGAGGAATATTAACCTCACGGACCTTTGCGACTCTGAACTAAGGAACTCTTTAGGTTTAACTGTGATAATAACTACCTAACCCTCACACTGCTCTACACGGTGTCAATAACCTACGTCAGTTCTAATAACGTTACAAAGCTCATCACACAAACTCCTTCTGGCAAAAGTTCAACATCTCTGAACTTTCCTTCCTCCTTCACACAACATCTCTGAACTTTCCTTCCTCCTTCACACAGCATCTCTGAACTTTCCTTCCTCCTTCACACAACATCTCTGGAACTTTCCTTCCTCCTTCACACAACATCTCTGAACTTTCCTTCCTCCTTCACACAACATCTCTTGAATCCTTTCCTCCCTCCTTCACACAACATCTCTGAACTTTCCTTCCTCCTTCACACATCTCTAACCTTTCCTCCCTTCCCACACAGCATCTCTGAACTTTCCTTCCTCCTTCACACAACATCTCTTGAATCTTTCCTCCCTCCTTCACACAACATCTCTGAACTTTTCCTTCCTCTCACACATCTCTGAACTTTCCTCCTCCCTTCTTCACAGCATCTCTGAACTTTCTTTCCTCCATCACACAGCATCTCTGAACTTTTCCTTCCTCCTTCACACATCTCTGAACTTTTCCTCCCTCCTTCACACAGCATCTCTGAACTTTCCTTCCTCCTTCACACAGCATCTCTGAACTTTCCTCTTCCTATTACACAACATCTCTGGACCTTTCCTCCCTCCTTCACACAACATCTTGAACTTTCCTTCCTCCTTCACACAGCATCTCTGAACTTTCTCCTCCTTCACACAACATCTCTGAACTTTCCTCCCTCCTTCACACAACACTGAACTTCTCTCCTTCACACAACATTCTGAACTTTCCCTCCTCCTTCACACAAACATCTCTGAACTTTCTTTTCCTCCTTCACACAGCATCTCTGAACTTTCCTTTCCTCCTTCACACAACATCTCTGAACTTTCCTTCCTCCTTCACACAGCATCTCTGAACTTTCTCCTCTCACACACAACATCTCTGAACTTTCTCTCCTCACATAACATATCTGAACTTTCTCCTCCTTCACACAGCATCTCTGAATTTTCCTTCCTCCTTCACACAACACTCTCTGAACTTTCCTCCCTCCTTCACACAACATCTCTGAACTTTCCTCCCTCCTCCTTCACACAGCATTCTGAACTTTCCTCCTCCTTCACACAACATCTCTGAACTTTTCCTCCTCCTTTACACAACATCTCTGAACTTTCCTCCCTCCTTCACACAACAGCATCTCTGGAATTTTCTCTTTCCTCCTCCTTCACACAACATCTGAACTTTTCCTCTCTCCTTCACACAACATCTCTGAACTTCTCCCTCCTCTTCACACAGCATCTCTGAACTTTCCTTCCTCCTTCACAGCATCTCTGAACTTTCCTTCCTCCTTCACACAACATCTCTGAACTTTCCTTCCTCCTTCACACAACATCTCTGAACTTTCCTTCCTCCTTCACACAACATCTCTGAACTTTCCTCCCTCCTTCACACAACATCTCTGAACTTTCCTTCCTCCTTCACACATCTCTGAACTTTCCTCCCTCCTTCACACAGCATCTCTGAACTTTCCTTCCTCCTTCACACAGCATCTCTGAACTTTCCTTCCTCCTTCACACATCTCTGAACTTTCCTCCCTCCTTCACACAGCATCTCTGAACTTTCCTTCCTCCTTCACACAGCATCTCTGAACTTTCCTCCCTCCTTCACACAACATCTCTGAACTTTCCTCCCTCCTTCACACAACATCTCTGAACTTTCCTCCCTCCTTCACACAGCATCTCTGAATTTTCCTTCCTCCTTCACACAACATCTCTGAACTTTCCTCCCTCCTTCACACAGCATCTCTGAACTTTCCTCCCTCCTTCACACTACATCTCTGAACTTTCCTCCCTCCTTCACACAACATCTCTGAACTTTCCTCCCTCCTTCACCCATGTACAGTTCAAAAATTCAAGTTTCATTTGATACCCCGAGGCTGAATTATTACCACCACATTGATCAGTTTTCCTTAAGTTCAATCATTTTTTGAACTTTCCCGAAGGTGTCAGTTCAAGGTTAGTTTATCCAGTTCTGTTACATGTTAAAGGTGGAGTTTTTTACGTTAATTATACAGACTTTGTAACCAAATTCTCAAATACCATGAAATAAACAAGAACTTATACACCATGAAATAAACAGGAGCTTAAATACCATGAAATAAACAAACAAGAGCTTAAATACCATGAAATAAACAGGAGCTTAAACACCATGAAATAAACAGGAGCTTAAACACCATGAAATAAACAAACAAGAGCTTAAATACCATGAAATAAACAGGAGCTTAAACACCATGAAATAAACAAACAAGAGCTTAAATACCATGAAATAAACAGGAGCTTAAACACCATGAAATAAACAGGAGCTTAAACACCATGAAATAAACAAACAAGAGCTTAAATACCATGAAATAAACAGGAGCTTAAACACCATGAAATAAACAAACAAGAGCTTAAATACCATGAAATAAACAGGAGCTTAAACACCATGAAATAAACAAACAAGAGCTTAAATACCATGAAATAAACAAAGGCTTAAACACCATGAAATAAACAGGAGCTTAAACACCATGAAATAAACAAACAAGAGCTTAAATACCATGAAATAAACAAACAAGAGCTTAAATACCATGAAATAAACAAACAAGAGCTTAAATTCCATGAAATAAACAAACAAGAGCTTAAATTCCATGAAATAAACAAACAAGAGCTTAAATACCATGAAATAATCAAACAAAAGCTTAAATACCATGAAATAAACAAACAAGAGCTTAAATACCATGAAATAATCAAACAAGAGCTTAAATACCATGAAATAAACAAACAAGAGCTTAAATACCATGAAATAATCAAACAAGAGCTTAAATACCATGAAATAAACAAACAAGAGCTTAAATACCATGAAATAAACAAACAAGAGCTTAATTACCATGAAATAAACAAAGGCTTAAATACCATGAAATAAACAAACAAGAGCTTAAATACCATGAAATAATCAAACAAGAGCATAAATACCATGAAATAAACAAACAAGAACTTAAACACCACGAAATAAACAAACAAGAACTTTCATGACTGGTTCCTGGGGCGTCATGGGTCAGGTAATGTGAACTTTCCCCCCTCACCCTCACTGGTCAGTTCTAGATCATTATAATACCTTTACTTTCTAAGGCAATACCTCTAAGGAAACTTTCTCTCTTGTCTAGAATGCAAAGTTTTCACGCCAACGCTTTCTCATGACGGGGTCTTTTCTCGGTCTCGGGGTCTTGCTCTCGAGGTCTTGGTGCCACTGTCTCAATCTAGTGCTGGTGGTCTTGATCTCGTGGTCTTGGTCTCGTGGTCTCGTTCTCGTGGTCTCGGGGTCTTGCTCTCGTGGTCTTGATAGAGAATCATTACAGTCCCTCAAAATTATCTCTCTCTCTCTCTCTCTCTCTCTCTCTCTCTCTCTCTCTCTGTTCCTAAGTTCAAGCTCATTTTCCTTACGATTATCTGACTATGACAAATCCTGACTGACCGACTAACTAACTAACTGACTGACCGACTGAGAACTTTCTGACCAGCCTTCCGCGCGCGCACACACACACACAGCTTCATTATCAAGAGTGCAGCGAGTCTTTTTAAGGAGGAGGAGTCAGGCTGTGAGCTCTCATCTCTCTCTCTCTCTCTCTACTCTCTCTCTCTCTCTCTCTCTCTCTCTCTCTCTCTGTCTTGTGCTTAGTTAAAGGAAGGTTGGCATTCAGTGTGCGTGTCTCTCCAACCTAACTCTCCATTTCATCCCTCTCACCCGTCCTTTCTCCCACCTGTCCCATCCCCTCCATCCTTCCTCAATCTCCCAAAGGTCACAAGACAGGGGGAGTTACCCAGCCTCCTCGGCCCATTCCTTACACTCTTCCCGGATCCTCTCCTCCCCACCCAGCCCCTCCCCATAAAACCCTATGCTTGCCCTACCTGCTCCTCAAGCCCCATCTCCACCAGCCTCCTCCACTGAAGCCCTGCCTGCTCCCTACCCCCCTCCTCCCCACCTCAGCCCACCTCTTAACCATCCTGTGTTGAACAGTGTACCTCAGTCACCTCCATTGTGTCCAGCCACCCCCCCCCCCCTCTTACCACCACATGACCTCCCGCATACCTACCTGCCCCATTTAAGTCCCCAAGGGTCATGTTCAAGTCCCTAGGGTCATGTTCAAGTCCATAGGGTCATGTTCAAGTCCCTAAGGTCATGTTCAAGTCCATAGGGTCATGTTCAAGTCTAAGATGCATGTTTGGAAATTCCATGGTCATCATTCCAATCCATAGGGTCACTTCCAAGTCCCTAGGTCATATTTCAGAATCCATAGGGTCATGTTCCAAGTCATAGGGTCTGTTCAAGTCCCTAGGGTCATGTTCAAGTCCCCTAGGGTCACACACACGCCTCCAGGGTCACTTCAGACAATATAAAGAACTAAATTAAGACGCCAAGTATCGCCAAATAACATCTGGTGACGCTAAGTTTTATTCCCGCTATTTTTTTTCCCTTTAACATAAGTCCCGCCAAACTATGTACACCCATCAAGTCTTCCCACACCCACACCCACCCATCCACCTGGCAGGAAAGTTAACTTGAGGGTAAGGCAAAGTGGACTGAGACCTGCCAGGAAGTGGATTAGTATGTGAAATGCTGAGGTGGTGAGGGGCGGCGTCCTATATTACCTGGTTAAGTTTTGGCTGTGTAGAGTACATAATATAACCTAAACTGAGTATATTTAACGTAGCTTTGAGTACATTTAACCTACCTTTGAGTACATTTAACCTGCAACTGGTACATTTAACCTACCTTTGAGTACATTGAACCTACCTTTGAGTACATTTAACCTACCTTTGAGTGCATTTAACCTACCTTTGAGTACATTTAACCTACCTTTGAGTACATTTAACCTACCTTTGGTGTTTAACCTGCCTTTGGTACATTTAACCTACCTTTGAGTACATTAACGTAGCCTTACGATGAGCACAATTTACGTGGCTCTGTTTAACCACCATACAACGGCTCTAAAAGAAGGGGGGGTGGCACGTGCCCTGGGGGTGTAGTGTGGTGCCATTGTAAACAGTCAAGAATTACACTCGGGCTGTGCCGTGATGGTCCATAGGTCACACCACCTGGCCTGGTACAGTAGGTCACACTCCTGGCCTGGTACAATAGGTCACACTCCTGGCCTGGTACAGAGAAAGGTCACACTCCTGGCCTGGTACAGAAAGTCCCTGGCCTGGTACAATAAAGGTCACCTCCTGGCCTGGTACAGAAAGGTCACACCGTGGCCTGGTACAATAGGTCACACCACCTGGCCTGGTACAGAAAGGTCACACTCCTGGCCTGTTTAGAAAAAGGTCACACTCCTGGCCTGGTACAGAAAGTCACCTCCCCTGGCCTGGTACAGAGGTGCCTCCTGGCCTGGTACAGAAGGTCCACCTCCCCTGGCCTGGTACAGAAAAGGTCCACACTACCTGGCCTGGTGCAGAAAGGTCACACCTCCCTGGCCTGGTACAGAAGGTCACCTCCCTGGCCTGAGTACGAAGGTCACACCAACTGGCCTGGTACAGGTCACACACCACCTGGCCTGGTACAGAAGGTCACACTCCCACAGCCTGGTACAGAGGTCACACCACCTGGCCTGGTGAAATGGTCACCTCCTGGCCTGGTACAGAAAAGGTCACACTCCCTGGCCTCGTACAGAAGGTCACCAACTGGCCTGGTGGTAAGGTCACACTCCCTGGCCTGGTACCCAGAAGGTCACACCAACTGGCCTGGTACAGAAGGTCACACTCCCTGGCCTGGTGGAAAGGTCCACACTCCCTGGCACTGGTACAGAAAGGTCACACTCCCCTGGCCTGGTACCAGAAGGTCCACTTCAGCTGGCTGTTGGGTCACACTCCCTGGCCTGGTACAGAAAGGTCACACCAACTGGCCTGGTACAGAAGGTCACACTCCTGGCCTGTTTTAGAAAGGTCACACACCAACTGGCCTGTTTCCAGAAGGTCACACCAACTATTTTTCAGGTACAATAAGGTCCTACCTGGCCTGTTCAAAAGGTCACACCACCTGGCCTGGTACAGTAAGGAGTCTGACCTGGTACAGAAAGGTCACACCACTGGCCTGGTACGAAGGTCACACCACCTGGCCTGGTACAGTAAGATCAGCCTGGTACAGGTCGCACCACCTGACCTGGTACAGTAAGGTCCACTCCTGGCTGGTACAGAAGGTCACACCACCTGGCCTGGTAGAGGTCACACCAGCTGGCCTGGGCACAATAAGGTCACACCACCTGGCCTGGTACAAAAGGTCACACCACCTGACCTGGTACAGGTCACACACCACCCTGGCCTGGTACAATAAGATGCACCACCTGACCTGGTACAGAAGGTTACCTGGCCGCAATTTTTAGTAAGATCACACCACCTGGCTGGTACAGAAGAATCCACCACCCCTGGCCTGGTACAGTAAGATCACACCACCTGACCTGGTACAGAAGGCCACACCACCCCGGCCTGGTACAGGTAAGATCACCACCTGGCTGGTACAGAAGGTCCACCACCTGGCCTGGTACAGAGGTCACTACACCAGATGGTGAAGTGCACCACCAGCCTGGTACAATAAGTCACACCACCTGGCACCGGTACAGTAAGATCACCACCTGGCCTGGTACGGTAGATCACACCACCTGGCCTGGTACAGGAAAGAATTACCACCTGGCCTGGTACAGAAGGTCACACCACCTGGCCTGGTACAGTAAGATCACACCACCTGGCCTGGTACAGAAGGTCACACCACCTGGCCTGGTACAGTAAGATCACACCACCTGGCCTGGTACAGAAGGTCACACCACCTGGCCTGGTACAGAAGGTCACTACACCAGATGGTACAGAAGGTCACACCACTGTACCTGGTACAGAAGGTCACCACCTGGCCTGGTACCAGAAAGGTCACTACACCAGATGGTACAGAAGGTCCACCTCCCACAACGGTACATAACAAGACGTCACTTCCTGTGGAACTCCTGGTGGGGTGGGGCGGGGTGACACAGTTGCCAGCTGGGTGTTTTTGAGGCGTCATTCCTCCCCACCCTCCGACCTTACAGTAACTCTCAGTCGTAACTCACCTGCAGAGCGAAAAAACGGTATAAAAAACCTGTAGTGCCCGCCAACTTCCTGCGCCATTATTACAGTATAAATATTGTATTATTCGTCCCCAAGATCCAAAAGGGAAATTAACAATAATAATAAAATACATGAAAACAAAAGAAAATTTTATACGATTTTCCGTATTATTATCGAGTTACAAAATATGATATTCTGTACTGGCATATAAGAGAGTAAATAATGTGCTGAGTATATGTAAAAATTAATACCAGTTTATAACAAAATTGGGAACAGTTTGACCTGGCGAATACAAGTAAAACCCTCCATCTAACGGACTATATGGAGGAAAGTCCCTTATATAGAGGGTCGGTTAGATGTGAAACCCTCCATCTAACGGACTATAGAGATGAAAGTCCGTTAAATCGAGGATCCATTAGATGTGAAACCCTCCATCTAACGGACTATAGAGATGAAAGTCCGTTAAATCGAGGATCCATTAGATGTGAAACCCTCCATCTAACGGACTATAGAGATGAAAGTCCGTTAAATCAAGGATCCATTAGATGTGAAACCCTCCATCTAACGGACTATAGAGATGAAAGTCCGTTAAATCAAGGATCCATTAGATGTGAAACCCTCCATCTAACGGACTATATAGAAATTAAAGTTCGTTAAATGGAGGTTTCACTGTAGCGAGAGAAAGATTATTTAACCAAAGTGTACACACGTTCACCGTCACGGCCCACATCCCAAAACCTACATAGAAATGACAGGCGCATGACAGTGTACACGCGGTAATGTACACAAGGGAACGTACTGTACACATGGTAATGCAGGCTTGAAACGTACACTCCTAATCATGTACACAAGGTCATGTTTTACGTGTACATATAAAACGCACACATACATGGTGACAGTATATGAAAGTCGGAGTACACACAGTAATGTACTCAACAATTAATGAGTTTTATAACCAATCGGCGTCTCGTACAACCACCAACACCAGCAGCCCACCACAACAATCTACACTAACAACCACTGCTGTAGTAGGTAGGAGGCAGCTACCAAACAGGGAGGTACTACCGCCTGGGAAGATATTGGCAGCATAATGTGTTGTCTAATGGTAGACCCTGCTGCCATATGGCAACACGAAAATTGTGACCAAGTCCCAGGTTGCTGCTCTGACTTTCTGCATCATTTACACACAATTGCAGGGTCTTAATTGTTTCTCCTACTATTGACAACACAACATACATATATTGTTTCTCACTATTGATTTTTTTTTCATTTTGGTATTTCTTTATGGTTCTTTATCATTATTATTATTATTATTATTATTATTATTATTATTATTATTATTATTATTATTGTTGTTATCATTATTATTTCATTTTTAATTTTGTATTATAAATTTTATTTACTATGAATTATTATTTCATTTTTAATTTTATATTTTTATTATAAATTTTATTTTATATGAATTATTATTATTATTATTATTATTATTATTATATTTTCGCCCCTCAGGCCCCTGATGTGGGTCAGTGACCTGTGCCCGGGTGGGCTAATCCCCATAAAAAAAACAAAAAAAACCACCGTCAATACCTGCACTACAACTACTACCACCATAACCACCAACACTAACCACTACTACAAGAATTGCCACCATTTCCACTACAACTAAAAGCATCATCACCGCAACAACCTCCACCAACCACCACAACCATCAAAATTACCAACCACCTCACTATACTGTAGCCCACAACACAATGTCAAGGTAACAACACTAATAGAGGAAAATTGTGTGTGTGTGTGTTTGTATGTATGTGTGTGTGTGTGTTTGTGTATGCACAACACAATGTCAAGGTAACAACAATTAACAGAGGAAAACTGTGTGTGTGTGTGTTTGTGAATGTATGTATGTATGTGTATGTGTGTGAACCAACTCGGCGAGGATGACGGTAATAACACCATAAGGGGGTATTGTCTCAGGAAATAAATACCACCACTCACCCCACACCACCCTAAACTAAACCACACGCTTGTAAACAGAGAACCAGAGAGGTGGGTGAGTGAAGCCAAGTCCGCGAGAGACCCTGAAGCGGCTTCCAGTCACCATTTCGAAACAGCCATTCAAAGCGGGTTTTCTTTCACTGGGAGATAATGACACCGAGAGTAGATTCTGTCTCCATAATGGTGTCACTTTCCACTCTTTTTACCACGGATATATAACACGATTCTTATAAGATTCCTATATTTAGTCGAATTTCTTGATATAAGAAACCAATATCACCTTAGCTCTTTAAAATATGATACGTAATTAGTAAGTTAGTTAAAAAATGCCTTCAGATATACAGTGTAGTTTTTTCCCTCCAGTATATAATGTGTACGCGTAAGGTCAGGTGGAGGGGAAACTCAGGTAATCTCTGAGGATTTGGGCCAGTGTTAGGGGCCCTCCTATCAGGTGATTGTACTGATGTGAAGTATTTGAGAAGTTGATATAGAATTTGAATACTAATAACAATAATGATAATAATAATAATAATAATAATAATAATAATAATAATAATAATAATAATAACAATGATAATAAAAATACAACAACAATAATAATAATAATAATAATAATAATAATAATAATAATAATAATAATAATAATAATAATAATAAAAGTTTGGAGGTAGCCCAGTGTACATAAATAAAACCATACCCAAAACTTTCACAGGAACAAGAAAGAACCAAACCGGACATATTACTCATGCCAACACAACAAGAAACACTACACACACACCACCAGTACTCAGTGAGCGACACACACACAGTATTACTCATGCCAACACAACAAGAAACACTACACACACACCACCAGTACTCAGTGAACGACACACACACAGTATTACTCATTCCAACACACTACACACGAACCACACTACACACACACCACCAGTACTCAGTGAGCGACACACACACAAGAAACACTACACACACACCACCAGTACTCAGTGAGCGACACACACACAGTATTACTCATTCCAACACAACAAGAAACACTACACACACACCACCAGTACTCAGTGAGCGACACACACACAGTATTACTCATTCCAACACAACAAGAAACACTACACACACACCACCAGTACTCAGTGAACAACACACACACAGTATTACTCATTCCAACACAACAAGAAACACTACACACACACCACCAGTACTCAGTGAGCGACACACACACAGTATTACTCATTCCAACACAACAAGAAACACTACACACACACCACCAGTACTCAGTGAACAACACACACACAGTATTACTCATTCCAACACAACAAGAAACACTACACACGCACCACCAGTACTCAGTGAACGACACACACACAGTCTTTACCTTGAGGAGTGTAAATGTCACGAGGTACAATAATTAGTGCAGACCTCCCTCCCCTCCACCGCCTTCCCCCGGAGTTGTGTGTGGGGCAGCAGGAGGGAGGCCAAGTCTCTCACGACACCAGAAGGTAACGAATTAATTCATCCATATGGTGCAAGTTTCCCCGAGCACAAAAAAGGTGGATTACTTGAAGGTTTAAGACGCTAACCTAACCTAACCCCTAGGAAAGGTTAGGGTGTCTAATCTTCAGGTGATCCCCCCAAAAATCATGTCATAATAACAATAAAAGATACAAGACTAAAACAGAAGCCTCAAACAGGAGCATCACTGAGGTCTGGTGAGCATGAGCATCACTGAGGTCTGGTGAGCATGAGCATCAGAGCGTTGAAACGACCTGGCAACGACTCCCCCCCAACACCGTACGCTGGACCCTGAACGCGCGTCACAGAACCCAATAAGAAGTCACGTATCGGTTCACACTGGGGAATAAGCATCACCTATGGCCAGTCTTCCCACCAGAGGTTCAGGAACTAATCGAGTGAAGAGTGAGAATTAGTCCCCCGTTATTCATTGGCCAACACAGTGTAATTAGTTTTTATGACCAGTGCGTGTTAAAGCAGTTATGACGTCACGGGTAAAAAACTAGCCAGTCAGAGCTTAACGATCAGTAGGATGTTAACTAGTCTATGTGTCAAGTGTGTAAATTATCAACCACCTCCATCAATTACCGTAAAATAAATGACGTGAGAAGAGAAAATTATACCGTGGAAGATTAACATAATTTCTTTTAAGACGAGATTCCACCCCACCCCCTCCACAAGTATCTAGCTGTTGTATGAGGCAAGACTTTCTCTTGTGTTGATGTATGATAACTTGTCGTGTATACATTAAACACACACACACATGTACGTTTTTATATTTAACGTTCACATGTATCACAACAAATCTCAGTGGTGGGGGTCTAAAAAACACCCATTAAGGCGGCTGGGATTACTGTCATTATGTCCAGTTCCAATACTTTTCAATACAGATTTATCTTCCTATTATGTGATTATATCCAGTTTTTATATATGTCTTGCCGATGATAACTAGCACTGCCTGCCCTTACAGAGCTCACTGCAACGCCGATCGCGAATTTAATCTCAGTAAGCACAATTACTTTACCCAAAAACAGTAAATTAACAAAATAACTCAATATATCAGAAAGAGAGAGAGAGAGAGAGAGAGAGAGAGAGAGAGAGAGAGAGAGAGAGAGAGAATATTACCCAGCCACCATAACATAATCATAACTTCCTTAGTCCTGGAAAGTTGTCTGGTTGTGAATTGTAGAAACTAAGACCTTGTGAGCGGTGCTGAATAACCCGGCGATAGTAACGCTTAAAGGCAACAACAACAACAACAACAACAACAACAACAACAAATTTTGCCTTCCATGTGACGTCACGACCAAATGGTTGAGACCGCGAGTTGACTTGTAATAATAATAAAGAGTTTGTTGTGTGGTCTAATAAAGAGTTCGTTGTGTGGTCTAATAAAGAGTTTGTTGTGTGGTTTAATAAAGAGTTTGTTGTGTGGTCTAATAAAGAGTTTGTTGTGTGGTCTAATAAAGAGTTCGTTGTGTGGTCTAATAAAGAGTTTGTTGTGTGATCAGGAGTCTCGTTTATATCTATCAACCACAGGCTCTCTTTAGCCTACCACGACAACCACTAAACTACCACAGAGAACAAATAATAATAAATAGTGCTGTTATACTACACGGTGCTTGGTGCTTTAACCTAGTGTGGTATATAATTGATGGTGATCAGACCTACGACCTTCCTAACCCAACCCAACCTAACCTAACCTAACCCAACCCAACCCAACCTAACCTAACCTAACCTAACCTAACCCAACCCAACCAAACCCAACCTAACCTAAACAGTACCTCAACACTGAAACATTTAAATCTACATAACAGAGTAGTTCCACTTAACTAACTAACTAACCCTCATTATCGCCTTTTAATTAGTCATCTACGACCTTTTAATAACCCTCTACTCGTACTGTACACTGCCTGCCTCTCTGATATAAACTTAAGGCAATAAAAACTCGTGAAGGGAAAGTAGATAGATTTAGATTGCTCCCGAGGGGGCTAGTTCACCCCCCTTACATCCTGGGAAGCATGCGGAGTTAAGGGAAAGTATGACGAAAGGCCAAGGGAGAGATAGTTGACCTCGTGTATAACCTAGCCAGTATCACCCTCCCACTCCACCCTCACCCTCTACCTCCCTCCTGTCCCACTCACCCTTTTGTTACCTCACCCTCTACCTCTACCTCCCTCATGGTGGCCACTCGTTAACTCCTCTCTCTCTCTCTCTCCCCCTCCCCCACTCACCCTCTGTTTCTTCACCCTCCCCTCATCTACCTCCCTCATGGTAGCCACTCGTTAACTCCTCCCTCTCCCCCTCCCCACTCACCCTCTGTTTCTTCACCCCTCCCTCCTCTACCTCCTCATGGTGGCCACTCGTCAACTCCTCCCTCTCCCCTCCCCCTCACCTCTGTTTCTTCACCCTCCCCCCTCATCTACCTCCCTCATGGTGCCACTCGTGCTCCTCCCACCCCTCCCCTCCTCTACCTCCCTCATGGTGCCACTCGTCAACTCTTCACTCACCCTCTGTTTCTCACCTCCCCTCACACTCCCTGTGGCCACTCGTTAACTCCTCCTCTCCCCCCACTCACCCTCTGTTTCTTCACCCTCCCCTCCTCTACCTCTCCTCCTCCTCCTCTCTACCCTCTGGTGGCCACTCGTCAACTCTCCCCCCCCTCACTCACCTTACCGTGTAGATCTCACCTCCAAGTCACCAGTCCATTCTAAATCTTTTCCTCAAGGTGAACAAGATCAGTGGTCATTAAATACACCTGAATTACCGTAAGTCTTGTTAATCATTAGCGTCAAGACGTTGTTTGGGTTTGATAACGGACTATTACCGATTTATATATATTGAAGACATCAGAATGGTCAAAAGATTTAAATCACCCGACTATCTGACTCCATGTTAGCTTGGTTAGGTTAGGTTAGGTTTCAGTAACATTATCTTCTACAAAACTGAAGAAGGCAATGTTATCATAAACTTCAACTATGCTTCGGGTGTGGGAGGTGTGGGGAGTGTGGGGGGTATGGGATGTATGGGCGTTTGGGAGGTGTGGGAGGTATAGGTGTGGGAAGTGTGGGTGTCTGGGATGTGAGAGGGAGGTGTGGGGTCAGGTCTGATTATAATTATTAAGTCATGTTTTTGCCATTCATATTTGTGTCAGCGACTGTTCACCCTGGAAGAAAAATCCCCCCCCCCCCCTGCAGGGGTCAGTCACACCACAACAAGGAATTTTCAGTGGCATTAAACTCTTATAGGTCACATTTGTAGCCTCCTCACATAACGGAATCTTCTCCACTCTTTGTGTTCCCTTCAACATGTGAGGAAGAATTTTTTTTTCTCTAGATAAAACGTCATTTCATTCCATCACGATCGACTACAGTCATCCCTGGTACAAATCGTGACCATTTTCTCTCATTGGAAACTTAACTTATTCACAATACATCTCTCTCCTCACGCCCACAAAGGTAATGATTTATGTATTCATTTTTTAAATCTATCTTTACACCGTCACATAATAGCCTCTTACTAATACACTAAACAATGGAGTTTTATCATGAAGAAAATGTTGCAATCTTGCAGTCAGCTGGAAATTCCCAACACGGGCAGCGAGGTGTGGAACATGGGGCGCCTTCTCTGACATTCTTGAGTTAAATTTCGCCCTGACTGGAAATGTCTGATCGTATCTCTCTCTCTGACTCAATTCAACTGAAGTCAAACCGTATCTAATTGACTCACTTCAGCTGATGTCAGAACGTATCTACCTGACTCATTTCAACTGATGTCGAACCTTATCTAATTAACTCACTTCAGTTGCTGTCGTACTATATCTGTCGTCAGTAGATACGTTCAGTGACTTCCCACATATGAGAAAACTAAACCAAAGAACGATTTTCTGACAAGACTGATCCATGGGTCGGTCCGGATATCACAAATACCCGCACGATAAATATTAATCGTACGTGAAAAATGTCAGTACCATACATTATACTCTGACTCTAAGCTAAAATAAAAGAACATCGTAAAATAGCTTTCACAGCATCCAACACTATATATACCACGACCACCACAACTAGATACATTCACTTATAGTACCAACCAGGAGACAAAACAAATAGGTTAGAGAATCTTTTTTAAAAATTAATCTATATTTGTTTCCTAAAGAGCACCAAGTCAATATATATATTAAAAAATAACAACAGTAATGGGAGTAATTTTCCAGCCTCGAAGTTAATATTTTGGTGCATTCTCGTATCTTCACGCCTGAGAGAGATTCATGGTAAGAACCTTTGTGGATCTGGGGACAAGATTCCTGAGAGGCCAAGAGGAGTGAGGCGTTGACAGCAGGAGGCGAGGGGGGAGAAGGAGGAAGGTGTCTCACGGTGGTCCTGGGGCAGATAATGCAGCTTTGGTTGACAGAGGATATGACCTAACCTGACCTGACCGAACCTAACCTAACCTAACTTGACCTATTCTAACCTAAACATTAACCACTAACACTAACCTAACCAATAACTCCTCACAATATCCCTTAACAATAATAAATTAACTAACCAATTGCTTTCAATAATAAAATATCTCGGCAAAAATATCTTTAAAAAAATAAGCGTAGAAATTAAGGTTCTTAGAGATTGGTGGTTTAAAAAAAGGGACATTGACTAACTTAACCACAAAATACACCAAGTCACAATAACTATTTCTATTTGAAGTCGTGTAAAAAATTATGAACCCATGTCCGCTAGTATTACAAGACCCTGGTAACTGAAGCTCTGAAATTACCTGAAACAAAATCACAGTTGTTTTTCTCAATTTATTTCAGTAATAAGACTTAATGAACGATATTTATAGACATGATTTGATCTTGTTATTGATGCTGTAAATATAAATAATATAAATAACTGAAAATCATCCTCAATAACTGAATTCAATCACAAGTGGAAAATTCCCGACAGCGACGACGAATATTTCCTACAATCAAGTCAATTATAATCCTCTATTTTCAACTGGAAGCTGAATATCATAATAAATTTACTCTTGAAATAGACCCCCCAAAAAAATTCCTCCATCCTGAATTAAGAGTTTAACAATACCGAATTAAACAGCGGAAGTGAAAATCGATGCGAACAATGGGGAAACAATTCTGATTAGTTATTTTTTTTTTGACCTTTCTGGTTCATCGGTTAGAAGTTATTTTTTTACTGTTTTTTCTGTTACAATATTCATGGGTTATTAATTATTTTTAAGTTAATATTTTGTATATTTAACGACTGCAGGCGTTATTAGAGGTATGAAAGGCGATATCTAGCATCTCTCTAGTGTTTCGTCGTACGGTTAGCCGAGTGAGTGAAAGTTTTGCTGGCACAACACTTCAAAGGTAATTAAGACATTTTTAAATATAAATGTTTAAAAAATAAATAAAAAATGTCATGGGCGAGATATTTTATCTTATTCTTCACGAGGAAATTACGAAACTTAAAAAAAAAAATAATAATGCTTGTCACGGGCGAGATATAAGATTTATATTATTAAATAGAAATGACGAAATACTTTTAGAAATTTAATGTGTAAAAAATAGAAAAGGAAATCTCACTATTAACTGTTGTATAAAGTTAATAGTATCGCCACCAGAACCAGCATCAGAAATAGGCCTCGCTTACCAAACAAACGGGACTGGTAAAATGGCTACACCACACGCGAACCAGACTATAAAACGCGCACACATAAACAGGTATGATCTATCTCCCGCCGCTGTCTCACTCACCGCAGAATCATACAGTACAGTACACAGTAACTCGCTGAAAAATGTTAACTGTTCACTACATATCTCCTACCCTTGGCTTTAAAGAACCGTTGTCTGTCCGTCTGTCTGTCTGTATAGCATAAGTTACAGACCTTGGGAAGTGACGGGCTTGTTCTGCATGATTCTGTAGTGGTTATCATTTAGCCATTTCCCGTAAAAAAACAATTTGAAAACCAAGAAAAAAACAACAACTTCAAACTCAATAGAGACATTCATTCAAGAAAAGTCATACAAGTTTACATTAATTCATATTTATTGTGTTTATTATCGAAATATTCCAGTTTCAAAAAAAATCAGTCAGTATCAATAAATATCAAACCTCTATCTCTATATATATTAAGTGTATATATATTTCACGCGCCATTTCTATAAGCTGGGTTTTTTTTTACATCCCAGCGTAGATGAATTGTTCTCATGTCAAGTCATGGCACGAGCATCATAGAGCCAGTCAGCCAGCGTTCATGACACCTCACAAACTCATCCACCACTCAGCCAGGTTCCAAACGAGCTGAGCTGACTCCCCTGTCTCTCTTGCCTGGACGCCTTCTAACTCAGAGACAACGGCGCCGAAACATGAAACTACTGTACAAAACTGGAGAGAAAACGCTGCCCCCCCCTCTATCTATGTGTGTGTGTGTGTGTGTGTTATAAACCAATGGAAAAAACAATCCTTCAGGTCAGCCTAGTGCCCAGTGACTCCTTCCTCAACAACAACATTCTGAAATAAATAATACACAAGTAAATCTATATAAAGAAACTTTCGCTATAATACACACTCTTATACGTGATGAATTACTCCTCGGTTTATAAGTAAAGTGACATGTGGGCAACAGCTGACTTACGTGTGTGTACGTGTGTGTGTGTGTACGTGTGTGTGTATGTGTCCGCTCCACTGACAGAGTAACCTCGAACTTGGAACTACCAACCAAAGACTCGCAAAGGGACTTACTTAATAATATACTAGGCTTTGTTCTCTGGGAAAATCTTATATATGTAAAAAAAAAACATTAATACATCGCTAGAAATTTTTATACTGTATCACAGGAATTATATATATATATATATATATATATATATATATATATATATATATATATATATATATATATATATATATATATATATATATATATATATATATTTTACATGTGCATAAATAAGAAAAAATATTCAATGACAAAAAATAAGGCTTTCTATTTTTAGTTTATTTTCCGTCTCTTACCAAAACATATTACTAATGACTCCTCCTTGTACACGTTTCATCCTTATCTAATTTATCTGTATAATTCTGAAATAATCCTGACTGAAATAAACCTACTGTGTAAATATATTGTTCTTTCCAACATGTTTCAGTATATATCTCTTACACAACTGACTTGGTAAACCCACTTTGAAAAGATTACTCCTCTTGATAAGTTCTGAGAAGCCTTAAACGTAGAGAAGCCACATGTATAAATATGGTAATGTTAAGCTGGAACAACACTCACTACCAGCATACCTCAAGAGCCTTCACCCACCTGAGGTATTATAGGAAGGAGTTATTATTGTTTGTCAGGAGAGAGAGAGAGAGAGAAACCTGGGATACCTACACAGACTATTCACCAGACACACACACACACTGTAGTGCCATACTTCATACGAGACAAACAGATCGATGCACACACACACACACACACACACACACACACACACACACACACACCACCCGTACCAACAGCCGGTCTCTCCCTGAAACAAAACACCTGCATCTCTTGTTGTTAATTCACTCTGCTCCTACCCTCACATACAGTACATATATATTCATTTATCGTTTACACATACATACATACATACATCTCAAACACATAGATGTACTGGTGGTATCAAAAATTTTCACAATAACAAACATACAGACTCCCAATTATGTCAACGTTAAACTGAAGAACATTTCTGCATGAACAAGAACAACACTGACTGGTCTCGACGGATCTCACATGAACACGTTATATCAACATTAGCTTAAGCAACAGCATTAAAAACGTAAAAATAACAAAATAAGCGAGATTCTGCGACCATATTGACATTTTAAGGACTCTTATTATTTCCCCACCACCCTCTCCCTCTCATGCCCATCCAAAGAAAACTGACCAACAGTTAGGGGATACTAGCCTAAAACTGCCTATCCGCCAACATGACTAATAAGATCTATACCCAACAGTTACAAAAAATAAATAAAAAATAATATAAACACATTGAAGTAAATTTTAAAAATGCAATATGGAAGAGAGTAAGAATAACAATTTTTCCCGCGGCAGATAAGCACTACAGGCCCTTTCTTTATTCAAGTGACTTAATACAAACACGACAGTATTTACATTCCCACGGGCTGGTATACCGACCCTGAACAGGTAATGATGATGATGGTGCTGGTTATTGCTACGGTACAGCTAACTGGCCATGGATAACTACGGTACAAGTAACTGGCCATGGATAACTACGGTACAAGTAACTGGCCATGGATAACTACGGTACAAGTAACTGGCCATGGGTAACTACGGTACAAGTAACTGGCCATGGGTAACTACGGTACAAGTAACTGGCCATGGATAACTACGGTACAAGTAACTGACCATGGATAACTACGGTGTAACTAACTGACTATCTATCTGTCTATATATCCATGAAATATCCTGTTAACAATCTATCAATCTACCTATCTACAGATCATGAACTAATTACAGGTGTGTCAAAGGTTCAACACAGGTAAGAGGTCACACAGGTATGGCATTACACAAACACACAGTCTCAGGGGATAACAATAAACACCAGACAAAGAGAAGAATGATAAAATGAGGAGAAAGGGAAAATAAGAGAAAGGAAGAAAAACAGGAAGAGAAATTACCACAAGAGGAAGTGAAAGTAAAGATTTAAGGAGGAGAAGAAAGCAACAGATGTGAGAAGAAGGAGAAGAGGAAGATGGGAAGGATGGATGGAAGGGAGGAGAGAGGAGCAGAAAAACCAAACTGGTGAAAATAACAAAAGTAATAAAAATAATGATATAAATTGCCAAAAGATTAATAAGATCAATTATTTGCAATAAAATTAGGTAACAATAATTACCTCTCTCTAGCCCCCTCTCTCTCTCTCTCTCTCTACCCTCTCTCTCTCTCTCTCTCTACCCTCTCTCTCTCTGTCTCTCTCTCTCTCTACGTAAATCACTTGTGCATCCCTCATCCGCCCTAGCCAATCAACGCCCGCCATGAGAATAAAGCCCGCCAATCAGCATCCACCGTGAAGAAAAAAAAAAACGCCAATCAGTACCCGTCATGAAAGCCCGCCAATCATAACACGCTCTATAAAATAAAAGCCCCCGCTAACCTGAAAGGCCGTCCCATCGAACAAAAAAAAATCAATGCCCGCTAGATAAAAGACCATCACATACCCCAAGCGAGAGAGTCCAGTAATCAGACTCACTATTTAAACTTGAATTAATTCGGGGGGAAGGGAGGGAGGGGGGAGGAAGGGGGGGAGGGGGGAACACATCAGCCCCCCCCCCTTCCCTTGACCTATATAACCACCGTGCAATATTTCCACCATTGTTATTCTCCCGTAATAAGTTAATAATGGTCACTACAATGGAAGAACATTTACCCCATCTTACCAAAATTTTAGGTTAGGTTTGGTTAGGTTTGGTTTGGTTTGGTTTGGTTTGATTAGGTTAGGTTAGGTTTGGTTAGGTCATAGTGATGGTTACAACTAGGGTCAATTAGTATACTAGGCCAGGTGACGTCACTTAGTTCTGTCACTCATGTTTGTATAACTTGTTGTTGTCCAAATATACAAAGAACAACAACACCAACAACTATAACAATTACAACAAGTACAATAACAAAGACGATGATGAAGAGATTTATATAGATTGAGATTATTATTATTATTATAATTATTATTATCCCATTTCTTCTCTTCCTTCCTCCTACTCTTCCTCTCCCTCCTCCTCATACTCTTTTCCTATTCTTCCTTCTCTTCTAACTCTTCTTTTCCTATTCTTTTTCTTCTTCCTCTTCTAACTCTTCTTTTCCTAGTCTTCCTTCTCCTCTTCCTCTTCAACCTCTTCCTTTTGTCCCCAGGCTCTTCTTCATACTCCTCCTGCTCTTCTTTCATTCTCATCCTTTTTCCTCCTCCTCTTCTTTCACCTCTCTTCTTCCTCTCTTCTTCCTACTTCCTCCTCTTCTTCCTCACCCTCCTCTTTCTTCCTCACCCTCATCTTCTTCTTCCTCCTCTTCTTTTCTCACCCTCCTCTTCTTCCTCCACCCTCATCTTCATCTTCCTCCTCTTCTTCCCTCACCCCTCCTCTTCTTCCCTGTACCTCATCTTCTTCCTCCTCTCTTACCCTCCTCTTCTTCCTCACCTCCTCTTCTTCCTCCACCTCATCTTCTTCCTCTTCTTCTCACCTCCTCTTCTTCTCACCTCTTCTTCCTCACCCCTCATCTTCTTCTTCCTCCTCTTCTTCCTCACCTCCCTCTTCCTTTCCTTTTCCTTCCTCCTCCTCCTCACCCCTCTTCTTCCTCACCTCCTCTTCTTCCTCACCCTCCTCTTCTTCCCTCACCCCTCCCTCTTCTTCCTCACCCTCATCTTCTTCTTCCTCCTTTTTCTTCCCTCACCCTCCTCTTCTTCCTGTACCTCATCTTCTGCTTCCTCCTCTTTCTTCCTCACCTCCTCTTCTTCCCTCTTCCTCCTCTTCTTCCTCACCCTCCTCTTCTTCCTCACTTCTCTCTTCCTCCCTTTCTCTTCTTCCTCCTCACCCTCCTCTTCTTCCCCACCCCCTCTCTTCTTCTTCCTCCTCTTCTTCCTCCACCCTCCTCTTCTTCCTCCTCCTCTTCTTCCCTCCCCCTCCTCTTCTTCCTCCACCCTCTCTTCTTCCTCCTCATCTTCTTCCTCCTCCTCTTTCCCTCACCCCTCCTCTTCTCTTCCTCACCTCTCTTCTTCCTCCTCCTCTTCCTTTTCACCCCTCTTCTTTCTACCTCCTCTTCCTCACCTCATCTTCTTCTTCCTCACCCCTCCCTTTACCCTCATCTTCTTCCCACCTCCTCTTCTTCCCTCCCCTCCTCTTCTTCCTCCCCCTCTTCTTCCCTCACCCTCATCTTCTTCCTCCTCCTCTTCTTCCTCACCCTCCTCTTCTTCCTCACCCTCTTCTTCTTCCCCTCTCTCCTCCCCTCCTCTTCTTCCTCACCCCTCCTCTTCTTCCCTCTTCCCCCTCCCCTCTTCTTCCTCACCCTCATCTTCTTCCTCCTCTTCCTCCTCTTCTTCCTCACCCTCCTCTTCTTCCTCTCCCACCCTCATCTTCTTCTTCCTCCTCTTCTTCCTCACCCTCCTCTTCTTCCTGTACCTCATCTTCTTTCCTCTTCTTCCTCACCCTCTTCCTCTTCTTCCTCACCCTCCTCTTCCTCACCCTCCTCTTCTTCCTCCACCCCTCCTCTTCCCTTCTCACCCTCTCTTCTTCCTCCTCCTCTTCTTCCTCACCCTCCTCTTCTTCCTTGCCTCATCTTCCTCTTGCAAAATCATCGTTTCCCCTCGGACTTTGTTGTTTGAATGTGATTGCTTTTCTTTCCCCCCTTTGCAGAATAAATTTACTTTTTTCCTTGAACTTTTGGATATTTTTTTTGATAAACTCCAGAACGAGACAAAGACACAAGTAAAGTCTCGGGGCCTCAGAACGAGACAAAAACGCACAAATAAAGTCTCGGGGCCTCAGGAGACAAAGACCACAAGTAAGTCTCGGGGCCTCAGAACGAGACAAAAGACGCACAAGTAAATCTCGGGGCTCAGACGAGACAAAGACACCGGTAGTGGGCCTCGGCAGGAAAAGACACAATAAGTCGCTCAGACGGACAAAGACACAAGTAAAGTCTCGGGCCTCAGAACGAGACAAAAGACGTCCTTAAGCCACTTAGCCGCTCTGGTGAACACATTGACCCACAAGTTGAAGGGTGACCACCCACACACAACCACACACACACACACACACTCACACACACACACACACACACACACACACACACACACACACACACACACCTTCACACACACACACACACACACCTTCACACACACACACACACACACACACACACCTTCACACACACACACACACACACACACACACACACACACACACACACACACACACACACACACACACCTTCCCACACACACACACACACACACACACACACACACACAACTCACACACACCTTCCACACACACACACACACCTTCCACACACACACACACACACACACCTTCCACACACACACACCTTCCACACACACACACACACACACACACACACACACACACACACACACACACACACCTTCCACACACACACACACACACACACACACACACACACACACACACACACACACACAACTCCCTCATATACACATACTGTACATACACAGCTACTCCCCAACAACACACATATACATACACAAGCCCACACTCACAGACAAACCTCCCTCACCCACATAACCCCCCACACATAACCCCCCACACTCACAGACATAACCTCCCCTCACCCATACCCCCCACACACATAACCCCCCTCACCACATAACCCCAGACACAAATAACCCCCACACACACCAACCCCCACACACACATAACCCCACAACCCCACATAACCCACACACACATAACCCCCCTCACCCACACAGCCCCCCTCACCCACACATAGCCCCACACACTGGCCCCACACACACACACACACATAACCCCCACACACAAACCCCCACACACACATAACCCCTACACATAACTCCCACACACACACATAACCCCCTCACCCACATAACCCCCCCACACACAGCCCCCACACACATAACCCCCACACACAACCCCCACACACATAACCCCCACACACACACATCCCCCCACACACATAACCCCCACACACACACAAACCTCCGTACACACACATAACCCCCACACACACACACACAAGAGGACTCCCAAGCGCTCCTTCCTGAGGTAGGGAGAAAATACAGTCGTTAGTGGTGGCGGTGCTTACTAGGTGAAGGTGTGAGGTTACCATGCCTCTTTGATAACGAGGGTCCTGCTGACAGCCCGCCCCGCCGCCCCGCCCGCCCCGCTTCACCCCACTCCCGTCACGCCCATTTCCTCCTTCTCATGTCAAACCTCTCACGTCCATTTCCCCTCACGCCCCTATCACGCCCCAAACCCCACCCCCGTTCAGCCCCACCCTACACCCCTCCGCCTCGTCCAGCACCGCCCCACCCCTCACGCCCCATAGAAGATAATAAGGCCAGACTCACGAACAATCCTCACAGTGCCAAGTCATCTCCGTCACCGTGTATGCGAGTCAATAAATCCACACACCAGCTAACAGCCCTCTTTCTCACCTTACCAGCCACCACCACCCATTTAACCATCCACCACCCACCCATTTAACCATCCACACCACCCACCCATTTAACCATCCACCCACCCACCCATTTAACCATCACCTTACACCCCTCACCGCCCACACACCTCACTGGCCACACCACCCAACCACTTAAACACCCACACCACCCACCCGCCACACAACACCTGGCCATTACTTAGGCTGGTGGAGTGTCAGAGAATTATGATCGGGACTCAGAAGATGTAATGATCTAATCTCAGTTGGGGTGATGGATGACCTCCTGTGTGTGTGTGTGTGTGTGTGTGTGTGTGTGTGTGTATGTGTGTGTGTATGTATAGTAGTAGGTTACATTACGCAATCTCTAAGAAACACCAAAATAACATTCAAATCACATTCACACAACCAAATCGTCACCCAACAACAACATGCAGACGAGTAAATAAGAAGCTTGTTTAAAGAACTCTTAAGAAGATGTTTGAGAGATGAACATATTGCTGTCACTCTTTGACCATCTTTAACTTGGCGACCTTGATGAAGTCAGGGGGGTTAGGCCCTTCTCGACTCTCTCTCTCTCTCTCTCTCTCTCTCTCTCTCTCTCTCTCTCTCTCTCCTCCATCACCCCTCCCCCAACCATTCCTAATCCTCTCTTCCTCTTTCATCACTTTCCATTCCTTTTTCTTTTCTCTTCTCTCATCCCCCCTCTTTCACTATTCTTTCTCTCTCCTTCCCCTCTTCCTTCTCACTTCTTCCCATCACTCAGACCCTATTCCATCACCCCATTTCACAACCCTCTTCTTTCCCATCGCCACTTTTCACTTCCCTCTCCTTAACCATCATCTCTCTCTCTCTCTCTCTCTCTCTCTCTCTCTCTCTCTCTCTCTCTCTCTCTCTCTCTTTTCTCTGGCAATCATAAGGTATAGAAGAGTGACAATGTGCCGACACGAACAAGGTGCTTAATAATGTGTCGTGATGTCTGTCTCAGTCATGCCAAGGACACACTCTGAGGACACTTTTCCCGTTACTACCAGATCCTTCGAGGTCCTACAAATCCTTCGAGATCCTCAGTTCTGTTCCTTCTGCAGTGTACTTGTTCCCCCTGGCGTGTGGAGGAGGTTTCACCCCCCTCCTACCCCTTCAGGCGCCTTCTGCAGCACGACCTGAACTAATGACCTCCTACAGCAGTAACGAAAAACTTTCTTTGCAATAATGCCTCCTGCAGTGGTGGTGGTGGACAGGGGTGGTGGTGGTGAGTGGGGAGGGAGAGTGTGTGGAGAAGGAGGTGAAGTAGGAGGTGGAGGAGAAGAAAGGCGTTCCGGGTTGATAATGGTAATGTTAAGTTAGTTTAGGTTGAGTTATTAGACAGAGCTATGGAGAGGTTATCCAGAACGTCTACCAAGACAGCTGCACCCCTCTGGTATTCACAACATCGGGTGGGATGGACCTAATGCAAGGTGCTTTTACGCCAGACTAACCGAGGTGTTATCAGAACAGAAGCATCAACCTAGTAGCCTCGTCGTGGCCTGGTTGAGGTGTTGCCTATCCTTCTCCTTGCTCAGATCTACTGTGTCTCAGGGAAACAATATATCTTCGGCCCCTAAACCAACAACAGTCGCAGACATAGACTATGGGGCAACAGTGACCGAATGCTGCACAGAACTGCGGCCTAAAGTAACTCGGCTAGGTTAGGTTAGATTAGGTTAGGTTAGTAATTGTAGTACTAGTGGAGGAGGAGGAAGACGTGCAGGGTTGGTAATGGTGGTGGCAGCAACACAACAACGTCCGGTGTGGGAGCGTTACCCAGTGAACTAGAGAACCTTTCCCTCCTCCTTCCCTCCTTCCGTCACCGCCTCCTCCTCCTCCTCTTTCCTCCACTACCACCACTAACCTAATCTAACCCCCAAATATCACAATGATAATAACTTGACGGATACCTAACAACCCAACCTAACCTGAACCACCAGGACGACAACGTGACGTGAACCACTGAACCACTTTGACAGATGATGGGGACTCAGGTGGCTCCCAAATTAGTGAGGCCCCAGGTAGGCTCAGTGGGGCCCTGGGTTGGTTTGTTATTAGGGCCCAGGTAGTTTCATGGGGCCCAAGTGACTCAGAGGGCCCCGGGTGGGTTCAGTGGGGTCCAGGTAATTGGTGCAAGTTCCCATCCTTGGCGTCGTGGCCCACATACAGCATACACAGTTATTTACGCCTTCATAATGGCGGCTTAGAGTCACCACCCATTACCACCGCCACCACTCACCTGCTGGGGGACGCTAATGATGGACTCCTGCTGGTGGGGAGACGGGGGAAAGGAGTGGGGAGGAGGGTGGGGGGAGAGGAGGGTGGGGAGAAGAGGGGAGGGGCGATAGGAGGAAGAGGGGGCTTAATGGTTATGTGAGTGATTTGAGGAGGGTGAATTAACTCTTTATAAATGTACTGTAGTGAGACGGTCTACATACATACATACATACATACATACATACATAAACACACACCTTCAACGTCTCCACATAAACACACCACTATCCCAGCCTGACTCAAGAGCTACAGTAAGCTGGCTCCGTGGTCACTAAATACTGCCTCTCCTCATGTAAATTTATAACCACAGCTTTTCACCTTTCAGCCTTAGTTTGCATATGGCACACATCCACACAGACAGTCACAGCAACACACAGACAGACACACACTCTCACACAGACAGTCCACTCCAGCCACAGCAACACAAACAACTGAACACAGACAGACAGACAGACAGACAGACACACCATTAAAACTCAAGATTACCCAACCATAACGACACCGTACGATAGCACCCACATCCCATTTTCCCTGCTACTGTCCGTCCACTGTTATTTACTGGGGGCTCTACAGAATAACTATCCACCCCAGCCTGCACTATCCATCCCAGCCTGTACTATACACCCCAGCCTGTACTATACACCACCAGCCTGTACTATACACCTCCAGCCTGTACTATACACCCCAGCCTGTACTATCACCCCAGCCTGTACTATCACCACCAGCCTGTACTATACACCTCAGCCTGTACTATACACCCCAGCCTGTACTATACACCCCAGCCTGTACTATACACCAGCTGTACTAACAGCCTGCACTATCCATCCCAGCCTGCACTATACCCCCAGCCTGTACTATACACCCCAGCCTGTATATACACCTCAGCCTGTACTCTCCCACCCCAGCCTGTACTCCAGTGTAGTGACCCGTCCTACACTATGGGGCAGGTTGCGTGACTCCACAAAGTTCACGAGGAAGAAAAACAGTAGTCATGCGGCCTGGTGAACTGAGGGAGGAAGGGGAGGAAGAAGGAAGGGGAAGGAGGGGAGGGTAGAGGAAAAGGGGAAGAGGAGGGAGGAAAATGGAAGAAGGGGAGGAGAGGAAAAGGACAGAAAAGGAGAAGAAAACAGAGACGAGAGGGAGGGGGAGAAGGATGGGGTGAGTAAATAAGAGGACCAATGACCGACTGTCGTACTCCCACACCTTACCTCCCTCCTCTCCCTACCATACCTCCTTCCCTGTCCATCCCTCCTTCTCTCCCCTACCTTACCTCCCTCCTCTCCCCTACCATACCTCCCCTCCCTGTCCATCCTCCCTTCTCTCCCCTACCTTACCTCCTCCTCCCCCTACCATACCTCCCTCCCTGTCCATCCCTCCCTTCTCTCCCCTACCTTACCTCCTCCTCTCCCTACCATACCTCCCCTCCTGTCCATCCATCCCTTCTCTCTCCTTACCTCCCCTCCCTCCTTAGTGGTCACGCTGGCAGTGGGGAAGTGGAGGGGAGAGAAGGGGGAAGGGAGGGGGAGGGAGAAGGGAGGGAGGAAGAGGAGAAGGTGATGGAGTGGGTCAAGTCATCACTGGTGGAACAGGTCACTCAGGAGGTCACTAAGGAGGTTCTCTGGGGGTTCACTGAGGAGCTTCAATGAGGGAGTTCACTGAGGAGCTTCAATGAGGAGTTCACTGAGGGGAGTTCACTGAGGGGCTTCAATGAGGGCTTCAATGAGGGAGTTCACTGAGGGAGTTCACTGAGGAGCTTCAATGAGGGAGTTCACTGAGGGCTTAAATGAGAGGTTACTGAGGTTCACTGAGGGAGCGTCAATGAAGGAGTTCACTGAGGGGAGCTTCACTGAGGGAGTTCACTGAGGAGCTTCAATGGGGAGTTCACAGAGGAGCTTCAATGGGGAGTTCACCGAGGAAGCTTCAATGAGGGAGTTCACTGAGGAGGCTTCAATGAGGGAGTTCACTGAGGGAGCTTCAATGAGGAGTTCACTGAGGGGCTTCAATGAAGGGAGTTCACTGGGGAGCTTCAATGAGGGAGTTCACAGGGGAGCTTCAATGGGGAGTTCACTGAGGAAGCTTCAATGAGGGGAGTTCACTGGGGGAGCTTCAATGAGGGAGTTCACTGAGGGGCTTCACTGGGGGAGTTCACTGAGGAGCTTCAATGAGGAGTTCACTGAGGGGCTTCAATGGGGAGTTCACTGAGGGGCTATGGGGAGTTCCTGAGGAGCTTCAATGAGGGGAGTTCACTGAGGGCTTCAATGGGGGAGTTCAGAGGGAGCTTCATGAGGGAGTTCACTGAGGCTTCAATGAGGGTTCACTGGGAAGCTTCAATGGGGAGTTCACAGAGGAGCTTCAATGAGGAGTTCACTGAGGAGCTTCAATGAAGGAGTTCACTGAGGGCTTCACTGGGGAGTTCACTGAGGGGAGCTTCAATGAGGGTTCACTGAAACTTCAATGGGGAGTTCACGGGGAGCTTCAATGGGGGAGTTCACTGAGAATGGGGGTTCTGAGAGCCAATGAGGGTTCACTGAGGGCTTCAATGAAGGAGTTCATGAGCTTCTGAGGAGTTCACTGAGGGACTGAGGAGCTTCACTGGGGAGTTCACTGAGGCTTCAATGAGGGAGCTTCAATGGGGGTTCACTGAGGGAGCTTCACCGAGGGTTCACTGGGGAGCTTCAATGGGGAGTTCACTGGGAAGCTTCAATGAGGGAGTTCACTGGGGAGCTTCAATGGGGGTTCACTGAGGGAGCTTCAATGAGGATTTCACTGGGGAGTTCACTGAGGTTCAATGAGGGGTTCATGAGGGGCTTCAATGAGGGGAGTTCACAGAGAGCTTCAATGAGGGAGTTCACTGAGGGCTTCAATGAGGAGTTCACTGAGGGCTTCAATGAGGAGTTCACTGAGGAGTTCACTGAGGAGCTTCAAGGGAGTTCACTGGGGGCTTCAATGAGGAGTTCACTGGGGAACTTCACTGGGAGCTTCAATGAGGGGGGAGTTCACTGAGGGAGCTTCAATGAGGGCTTCAATGAGGAGTTCACTGAGAGCTTCAATGAGGACTTACTAGGGGCTTCAATGGGGGAGTTCACTGGGGGAGTTCACTGGGGAGCTTCAATGGGGGCTTCAATGAGGGAGTTCACTGAGAAGCTTCAATGAGGGACTTCACTAAGGGGCTTCACTGGGGAGCTTCAATGGGGGCTTCAATGAGGGGTTCACTGAGGAGCTTCAATGGGAGTTCACTGAGGAGGCTTCACTGAGGAGCTTCAATGGGGAGCTTCAATGGGGAACTTCACTGAGAGAGCTTCAATGGGGAGTTCAATGAAGGAGCTTCAATGGGGAACTTCACTGGGGGAGCTTCAGGGGAGTTCACTGAGGGGGAGCTTCAATGAGGAACTTCACTGAGGGGCTTCAATGGGGAGTTCACTGGGGAGCTTCACTGAGGAGCTTCAGTGGGGAACTTCACTGGGCTGTGGGGGTTCACTGGGGGCTTCATGGGGAGCTTCACTGGGGGAGCTTCAATGGGAGTTCACTGAGGTTCACTGGGGAGCTTCACTGGGGGCTTCAATGGGGAGTTCAATGAGGGAGCTTCAATGGGGGAGTTCACTGGGGACTTCACTGAGGGCTTCAATGGGGAGTTCACAGAGAGCTTCACTGGGGAGTTCACTGAGGGCTTCCTGGGGAGCTTCAATGAGGGCTTCACTGGGGGCTCAATGGGGAGCTTCACTGGGGGCTTCAATGGGGGAGTTCACTGGGGGCTTCACTGGGGGCTTCAATGAGGGAGCTTCAATGGGGGAGTTCACTGGGAGCTTCACTGGGCTTCAATGAGGGAACTTCATGAGGGGCTAATGGGGGGTTCACTGGGAGCTTTGAGGGGAGCTTCAATGGGGAGCTTCATGGGGGAGCTTCACTGAGGGCTTCAATGGAGGCTGTGGGGAGTTCACTGAGGGGCTTCACTGAGGTTCACTGGGGGGTTCTGAGGGAGTTCACTGAGGGAACTTCACTGAGGGCTTCAATGAGGAGTTCACTGAGGAGCTTCACTGAGGGAGTTCAGAGGGACTTCACTGAGGGAGCTTCAATGGGAACTCACTGAGGGGCTTCAATGAGGGAACATTAACACCACCAACATGATGCATATACTAACACCACCAACAGCGACCCATACATTAACACCACCAACAGCGACACATGAGGATACATTAACACCACCAACAGCGACACAGGATACATTAACACCACCAACAGAAGCGACACAGGATACATTAACACCACCAACAGCGACACAGGATACATTAACACCACCAACAGCGACACAGGATACAACATTAACACCACCAACAGCGACACAGGATACATTAACACCACCAACAGCGACACAGGATACATTAACACCACCAACAGCGACACACAGGATACATTAACACCACCAACAGCGACACACAGGATACATTAACACCACCAACAGCGACACACAGGATACATTAACACCTCCACCAGCGACACAGGATACATTAACACCACCAACAGCGACATAGATACATTAAACACCGCCAGCGACACAGATACATTAATACCGCCAACAGCGATACAGGATATTAACACCGCCAACAGCGACACAGGATACATTAACACCGCCAACAGCGTAATAGGATACATTAACACCGCCAACAGCGACACAGGATATTAACACCGCCAACAGCGACAGGATATATTAACACCGCCAACAGCGACAGGATACATTAACACCACCAACAGCGACACAGGATACATTAACACCATCAACAGCGACACAGGATACATTAACCTCACCAACAGCGACACAGGATACATTAACACCACCAACAGCGACACAGGATACATTAACACCAACAGCGACACAAGATACATTAACCCCACCAACAGCGACACACAGGATACATTAACCCCACCAACAGCGACACAGGATACATTAACACCACCAACAGCGACACAGGATACATTAACACCACCAACAGCGACACAGGATACATAACACCACCAACAGCGTACACAGGATACATTAACACCACCAACAGCGACACAGGATACATTAACACCACCAACAGCGACACAGGATACATTAACACCACCAACAGCGACACAGGATACATTAACACCACCAACAGCGACACAGGATACATTAACACCACCAACAGCGACACAGGATACATTAATACCACCAACAGCGACACAGGATACATTAACACTCACCACCAGCGACACAGGATACATTAACAACAATTCAACAGCGACACAGGATACATTAACACACCAACAGCGACACAGGATACATTAACACCACCAACAGCGACACAGGATACATTAACACCAATTCAACAGCCAGACACAGGATACATTAACACCAATTAACAGCGACACATGCATATGGCTAACACCACCAACAGCGACACAGGATACATTAACACCACCAACAGCGACACACAGGATACACACAACAAATGCCAACAGCGACACACAGGATACACACTACCACCAACAGCGACACAGGATACATAACACCACCAACAGCGACACAGGATACATTAACACCACCAACAGCGACACAGGATACATTAACACCACCAACAGCGACACAGGATACATTAACACCACCAACAGCGACACAGGATAGACAACAATTAACAGCGACAGGATACTAACACCACCATGTTACACAGGATACATTAACACCAATTAACAGCGACACAGGATACATTGTTAACACCACCAACAGCGACACAGGATATAATAACACCACCAACAGCGACACAGGATACATTAACACCACCAACAGCGACACAGGATACATTAACACCACCAACAACAGCGACACAGGATACATTAACACCACCAACAGCGCGACAGGATACATTAACACCAACAACAGCGACACAGGATACATTAACACCACCAACAGCTGAGACACAGGATACATTAACACCACCAACAGCGACACAGGATACATTAACACCACCAACAGCGACACAGGATACATTAACACCACCAACAGCGACACAGGATACATTAACACCAATTAACAGCGACACAGGATACATTGTTCCACCAACAGCGACACAGGATACATTAACACCACCAACAGCGACACAGGATACATTAACACCACCAACAGCGACACAGGATACATTAACACCACCAACAGCGACAATAGGATACATTAACACCACCAAACAGCGACACAGGATACATTAACACCACCAACAGCGACACAGGATACATTAACACCACCACCAGCGACACAGGATACATTAACACCAATCAACATGACACAGGATACATTAACACCACCAACAGCGACACAGGATACATTAACACCACC
>NW_024726235.1:6786604-6856604 GCF_018991925.1 Homarus americanus | reverse complement strand
TGTGCAAATGCCAAGTTGTTAGTATAGCTTTCATTAGTGAAGACTCTTTAAGAGATGATAGGTATGTGATATAAATACAAAAATCCTTTTTCACACATTAATTCTGACACTGCAAGTACACTTCTGTAGCCTGAGCCACACTTTTATGCTTAGGTAGCTAAACTTCACTAGTTGCTTGTTGCATGCTAAGGTGAAGAACATCTGCTTACAGATCTGTGCCCTACCCCAGTGATGACAGCATCTCTCTGGTTAGCTTACGTCTGGACAGTCCTCCTCGCAAGGCCAGGTAGGTATGGCTTGTGAAGATTCTTCTCAGCTATTTGCAGTAAGCTACCATTTTATGTACAGTTCCTTTCGCTAGTGCATTTACAGAGCCTTTTAGGTTTTGTGTTTGTTTATATTTGACAGAAGGAAACACAATAGTAATCATACTATGGAATCAAAGTAAAACAATATTAAAACAAATATCTCAATGTAATGATTTGTGGAATGTTTGTGAGACAAGCCCCTGTAATGCAATCGTGAAGGGGACTGTACATACATTTTTACTTTTAATCATGGTATACTGCACAGTATAATTGTCTGCTGCTATTTCTGAGTGCATTACTGTACCAGTAAAATACAGTATTGTACTGTAAACATCCATTGCTTTTTATCAGTATGAACATATTTTGTATGTTATTTCTTTAACCATTAAAGAACATTGATAAATAAAGGTTTGTCTTTTTTGTATGATTTGCAGTGATGCATATGGTTATAAGATTAATTTCTTTTTAGCAGTGCAATATTAGATTTTATTTTGAGCAATAGACAGTATACTGCAGGTATTGTTGCTCTAGACAGGACATGTCATATTACAGGGCTCGTGTAAAACCTCCCCCTCGACGAAAGACACTGACTAAGCTGCAGAGTCATCAGCGTAGACGACGAGGTGGTTCTGCATCTTCTAGTGATGGGGAATCCCCTCCGCGAAAACCTACCAAGCACCACCAAAAGGACATTGCTGCACCAACCCGCCGCCGGGGAAACAGTCTTAGTAGGCTTGAGCGAAACACCAATCAACCAGGAATTTGTAAGTGTATTTTCTTCTATAGCTCATTAGAAGGGTTTTGATAAGTTATCATATCAATGAATATTTAATCACTGTTTCCTATAGAGATGTACGATTTAATTCTTCATTGGGACTTCAAGTAAAAGTAACATTACAGTGAGGTCCCACTTAATGAGTAATATGCATTCTTGAAAAAGTGCTCCTTAGGGAAATTAATATTTAACAAGACCAATTTTCCCATAAGATCCCATGTTAAAGGCAGATATGTGTTTTAACCCCCAAAAAATTTACCCTCAAACCTAACCTAACTACAGTACAGTGGTCCCTTGATTAAAGAACAGTCCAATTAACGAAATTTCGGTTAACGAATTAGGTCCCATAAGGATTTTCAATTCCACTAACGAACAAAACTTTGATTAACGAAAGCCTTACGAGAAATACCGTATGCTTTGTTGTGCGCATTAGCTTATTGTCTAGTCCACCAATTCAGTAATTGGTTCTATGTTTACATTCGTTTCGAGTGGAGTAAATATCAAGAAAGTTGTGCTCTTTAATATTTTTGCATTTTTTATATTAAAATTATTGGTCATTCTAATTTAGTTAACATATTGATAATATATACAGTACAGGGAACAGTTTTTCTGTGGCAATCAGCTGATTGAATCACCCACCAATGCTTCTGAGTTTAACTTTGTTTACAGTGGAGTGGACATCCAGTTTGTTGGTTTCTTGAATATTTTTGCATTTTTACATTAAAATTATTGGTCATTCTGAAATTTAGTTCACTTATTGATAGTATACAGTGCAGAAATTATTATGAAACATGAAGAAGGCATTAGAACCAATGCATTCTGTAAAGAATATGGCATGTCATCATTGACTGCCTCTACAATCAGCTGTTTGATATGTAAACAAAGCTGCCGGGAATACGACATACACACCTCAAAGTAAGTTAAAATATAGTATTCTATTGTTTTTATTTATTATTATACAGTACAGTACTGTATTTAGTTTATATTTAATGTTTTGTTAATTCTATTACTGGTATACAGTACTTTGTATGTATACTTTTTCTGTGAGTTGTAACCAATTATCCAATATTCCATTGAAATAATAGATTTGGTTAACGAACTACTCTGTGGAACCAATTGTGTTTGTTAACCGAGGGACACCTCTGTGTGTGTGTGTGTGTGGATCAAATTTCCAAATCAAATTTCCAAAATTATTAATGAAGGAGAGAAAATCAATAAAATAATTTAGGTTAATAACCAGATACAGTACTCAACAGTAATATCCCCATTAGTTGGAATAATTGGTGCAGAGTGGTTCCAGGGTTGAGAGATTTCCAGGTATGGAGAAAAATTTCTCATCCCCGGAATTTTTCCGGGTACTGTACAGTGATCCCTCGGTTAACGAGCGCCTCGGTTAACGAGTTACCTCCCATAAGATTCTTAACTTCGGTTAACGAGCAATCCCTCGATTAACGAGTTTCTTACGAGCTGACCTCAACATGTTTTCGCTTGCACTTGGCGGTCAACCAGCTGTAGTATTAGTCCGCCAATACAGTAATCAGTTCTAGGGCTTAAATTCCTTACTATTTTAGTAAATATTAAGAAGTTTATACTATTCAATAATTTTAAAAGTTTAATATTAAATTTTTTAGTCATTTTAACACTTATTGAACATAATTGAAGGTAAAATCACTAGTTTGTGGCGCGCCATCCAGCCTTTTAACACACCAAAGAAGCGTTAGTCTCTCTCTGTTTTCAGTGGATGTAACATCTTGCTTGAGGCTCTCTTCAATTAAATGCTTTTTTTCTGTGTTTCCAAGCAAGTTATTGGTCATTTTGAAATATATTTTACATATTGACAATATATAGCGCAGTGCAGTGTTATTCTTTATTTACAGCTAGTTTAAACTTAAAAAATCACATGTTGACATTGTTTGAATACAGCATGGGGCCTAAGAGAACAAGAAAAGCGATTTCAATGCAAACCAAGCAGGAAATTATAAAAAAAAACATGAAGAAGGCATTAGAACTAATGCGCTATGCAAAGAATATGGCATGTCGACATCAACTGTGTCAACAATTCTTGCACAGAAAGACAAATTTAAAGAAGTGAAAGTGAGACAAATCTACCAGAGTGTTTAAAAGTAGATCCCTAATTGCAGAAACTGAGAGGTTACTTCTCATCTGGATTAGGGAAAAACAGATGAAAGGTGATTCAGTTTCTACTGAATTCATTTGTGAAAGAGCCAGGGAGATTTACGAACATTTAAAGACAGATCAACCTGGTTCTTCAGGCACAGAATTTGAAGATTTTCGGGCCAGCAAAGGCTGGTTCGAAAAATTTAAGAAAAGAAGTGACATTTTCAGTGTTGTTAGGCACAGTCTCTCCTCGACTTACAACGGGGTTCCATCCCGACAACCAGGTCGTAAGTCGAAAATGCGAAAATAATACATAGAAATTCTAAAATGGGTGTCTCTTTTTCTTGTCAGCACCATGAGAACTCTCACTTTTACGCTGCCAGCCATTTTAAAGGGAATTACAAACGAAAATTTTGTCAGTACACAGCGCGATCACTAACGTCGGTACTAGAAAAAATTTAATTTGAAAAATATTTTATACGACCACGGCGGTCATATGTCCGGGTTGTTGTAAGTCGAGGTGTACCTGTACTGTAAACATACTTATTTCCAATCCAGTTAGTTATTACAATTAATTCCAGCCTTTAATATTAGTTTCTTGAGTCTAGCACAATGGTCTAATAATCACATTATACTCAAGCAATGTTAAAATTCATATTTTCTAGGGACATCGGGTAATACAAATGGTGGAGGACGACGGCAAAGTATTCCGGGACGTAAAGGTCGACCTAAGTCACCTGATATGTGTGGCCAGGTAGGGTTTGCTTTACACTACTGAGCTCCAAAATACAAAGCAACAATATCCATCTACTCATGGGTCTCTGCAAGGCCCTAGTATCTTTCGTTCCACATGAAGCTGAGAGATACCTTATATAAAATGGCAAACATACAAAATATAATTTTACTTTTGTTTCGGTATGTAAATAAAATGTATAATTATATACAGTATTTAATTTTAGAGATGGTCCTGTTAAATGATCATCATTGACATGAAATGTTAATGCGGAAAGCTGCCCTTAATTGACTCGTGAAACTGCTCTGTCTTGTACTGTTACTATCTTTGACATGATTTGGTCTGTTGACACCTTACAATAGGATAAATAAATAATGTTTTACAACCATAACCTATTGAGAATGGAATTCAGTCAATGGATGAGGTAGGTATGAAAGTGTTAACAGGCGAGTGTTTTATACAGAAGCCCAAAGTTATGATAATACTTATCTAGAAAGATGCAATTCCTATAAAAGTTTATGTGCCATAAGTTTTCATAATTCTAAATTTCCTTTTAAATTCATATACCTGTATTCCACCAACTACTGATAATTATCACTAAAGTTACTGGCTTCCGCAGAACAACTGGTGTATAAATTACAGTATAAAGGTTATTGGAAAGTAAATTATTATTACCCAATTTTCTTTGTTACTCACTAATCTACAAGAGTAGAAGATTTTTAAATTTTTAAATTCTAGTCCTTTACCACAAAGGGGATTCTGACCTTGTCAGTTTTGTTAATATATTTTTAATGTACTGAAAGTTAATTTCCAATACAGTATATATAATTTGTTATTGCAAAATGTCAAATATGTACCATAATAAACAAAATGTAGAATAATTTTACTTTTATTTATATTTTGCATTAGAGTGAATACCAACAGCTCCATTTAACTGTACAGGTTGCCCATGTTTATGGCAACTTCACAACAAATTGAAGAAAGGGATGTGCAGGCAAGTGATTTAACCTTTCACTCTAAATTTTGTTTTTACTGGGCTTAAGTTTGTATACAGTATATGCACTTAGAACTTTTATATTAAGATATTTATTCTACAGTACTAAAGGACTTTGCTTCTTCTTCTTGTATTACTAAATGGAGCCCCCAAAGCATCCTTTAAGTTCTTCTAGAAGTACAGTCTGCGCGGAATGTGAGATCGTGTGCTGAAAAAATATTGATATTTACGATTATGTTATATAAATAAAGTCAAGTAACACTTACCATTTCAATTAATACATTGTAGTGTTTCCTCTGCGCTTCAGACAGTCTTTTAGCCTTCGAGGAACACTGTCAGCAAGGTTTTGCAAGAGGTCAGGTGGCAAGTTAGCCCAGGTATCTTTGATGGCTGCCTCTAGCTTCGGGATTGATGATGTGTCAGCGTCGCGCAGACGACGCTTAACAATGGACCACAAATTTTCTATTGGGTTAAGATCTGGGCTACTGCCAGGCCAGTCATTAAAGAAAGGTACCTCACAGTCTTTGAGCCACTGTATGACACTTTTAGCAGTGTGGCATGGGGCACCGTCCTGCATGAAAAGGCTTGCCTTAGCTTTATCAAATGATTCAGGTAAGAAATCACTGAGCAGTTCAAGATAGTTGTACTGATTCATCAACTGGTTCTTAGGGAGGATTACGAGTTCACCAACACCATAATACGTAAAGGAAGCCCAAACCATAAGCGAGGCAGGGTGCTTAACAGTCTTTACAGTGTACTGTGGGAGGTGTGCATCTGAGTGGGGCGGGCGGTACACCCTCCCACCACTACTCCCAGTCACAGAAAACGTAGCCTCGTCGGACCACAATACACTTTTCCATTACTCTAAATCCCACATTTCATATATCTTGCAAAATTTCACTCTATTTTCCTTCTGTCTCTTTGTCAACAGAGGTTTACGGCGGGCACGAAAGCTCTTAAATCCCAGGTCATCGTGCAGGGCTTGTTGAACACAACGTAACGAGACGTGACTCAAAAGAAGGGGGGTTTCTCTCTTTCACTTCACGTGAGGGATTGGACCGATCTTGTCGAGAAATAACCCTAAGTGTCCGTGGAGACAATAATTTAGGCCTACCAGACTTAGGTAATGGAGCTGGTAACTCGTCCTATCCAAGGTCACGGAAACGTTTGACAAGATTTTGAACAACTCGTAATGCCACACCAGTCTGAGCCGAAATTTCTCCCAGTACATGGTTTCCTTTGTACAATACAATCACTGCTGCAATATCGTCTCTTGTAGTAACCCTCGTGGACATCTCTGATGGCCACTATGTCGGGTTAATGCACCTTAAACTAGACAAAACATGGCCACATGGCGCGGGAACCCGCACAATAAATCTTCCCCTCACAGTTGCCAGAGGCGCACTGACTACAAGCCGTGATGTGTTCTCAGTTGCCAAATGTCACCACTTGCCAGCAAACCAAGCGTTTTGACATCTCGCATCTCAGGACAGCCTTCACAACATGTGATCTTATTTTCGCGAGAACTTAGTTCGTCGGCCCTATCGCGATTCAATATTCTGCGCAGACTGTAAAGAACTCTTTACAACTGAGAAGTATTGAAAATGGATCAAACAGGTACAGTAAATACTCTGATAACAATGGTTCAACCAACAACTTTTCATATTTAAAACCCTAGTTAATTCAGGACCCAATTCAATTTACGTTCTTATTTCATTCGTATTTACGACCAAAATAAAATAAAATAAAATTTTCATATAAATAATAATTAAATCCTGATACATATACAGTATAGTCTGGATTTACGCATTCAATTGAACCCGTGGAGGTCCGCGTAAAACGAGAAATGCGTAAACAGAACATATAGGATTAATTGAAATAGATTGGGCCGACTCCCAAACTCCACTTTTCTGACACAATACGTACCTTGTAGTAAAAATAACAACAAATTTTATGATGGTATTGATACACACATAATATCTAAATAAAAAACTACAAATCTAAAGGTGTTTAACACTTACGTTAGTAGAAGAGATGGGTCGGCACACGTGGATGGCGGCTGGTTCCGAGGTAGAGGGCAGGTTAGTGGCCCTCTGGTGAATCACTTTCACTACTCGCAGAGGTTTGCAGGGCCTCCTTGACAAACCCTTCAAAGTCCATATCTTCACTCTCACTATCACTGACTTGGGCTGGCTGTGGTGGGTTGCGGGTGAAGAAGTCCGTAATACTACGTTGACAACTAGCATTGATGTTGTCGTGATAAATCTAGACATATGGCTCCATAATTTTCAACAGAAGGTTATTAGACACTTCATACCGATGATTGACTGGGTCTTTGTCAAGGACGAGCTTGATTTTCTCCCCCAACTCATTGATTTCCTTCACATAACCATGGCTTGGTCCAGGTAATTCAAGGTTTTTCTCGGGTGGTGGGGGTTCAGCGGAAGCCATTGTGAGGGGAATAGCGGGCACAAGAGAGAACTGTATACGCGGACTGAGAACAATGAGACTGGCCCGGCTAGGTCAGCGACTTCTGGTGGCAGGGCATGTCATGTTGCATTAGACCAATCACAGCTAGTGCGGAGGGAATGCGTGGGTGTTAAAGATGCGTGGCCCAATCACAGTCTGTTATGTCATATGACGTCAGCGATAACGTAAGAGCGACCTAATGCACACAATGCCCGCGCCGCTTCCCGCGTAAATGATGCAATGACCAGCGTAATTCAAAATTTTCATTCTGGCAAGGTGCCGCGTAAATCACCAAACGCGTAAACAAAATCCGCATAAATGCAGACTATACTGTATATATACAGTATAGTCTCGATTTATGCGGATTTGGTTTACGCGTTTGGTCATTTACACAGCACCTTGCCAGACCGACAACTTTTATTTACACGGTCATTCCATTATTTACGCGGGAAGCAGCGCGGGCAGGGTGCGCACAAGGTCGTCCAGTCAACAAAACATTACCGAGTTCTTCACTCGCCACCCACCACAGCCGGCCCAAGTCAGTGATAGTGAAGATATGGACTTTGAGGGGTTTGACAAAGAGGCCCTGCAAGCCTCTGTGGTGGATAGTGATACAGGTGATTCAAGTGATACAGGTGAGGGCCAATGATCTGCCCTCTGCCTCGGAACCAACCGCCCATCCCCGTGTGCCCAGCCATCTCTTCTTCTAACGTAAATGTTAAAAAACCTAATATTATTGATATTTCTCTTAAATATTAGTTGTGTGTGCATACCATCATAAAATTAAGATGTTATTTTTACTACAACGTACGAATTGTGTCGGAAAAAGTGTAGTTTGGTGGTCGGCCCAGTCTGTATTTCAATTAATCCCGTACGTCCTGTTCAATTGACCGCGTAAATGAAGACTATACTGCATATGCAAGTAAATCACTGTGGGTGCGCGTGATCCAGGTATATGCTGATAACCACAAAGAAAGAAGAAAACACGAAGTTCCCAAAAGCTTTCATGTAATTCACATCTTCGGGGGTGAGTACAGACTAAGGAGAAGTACAAAACAAGGTATATATATACAGAGGAGGGTGAGATCAAGTCCACAATGGTCAGGTATTAGGTAATGACCCTACTAATCTTCAAAAAGCACCGCAGCAGTCGGTAGTCAGGTCAGAGGGTAAGCTGACCTAACCTTCTCACCTGGTTACAAATCTTCTTAATTACGAAATTATCCAGTTTGTACATACCATTACTCAAATTCATGTTGACTGATTCGGTATGTTTAATGAGACTAGATTCTATAATGTTCCTACTGTCAATTGAGTTACAAGGTAATATTGAGGAGGCATTATCCCAGTCAATGCAATGCTTATTATCCCTCAAATGAACAAACAGAGCCTTGGATTCCTGGCCTGTCCTAACACTATATTTATGTTGTTTAAGTCTAGTTACAAGATCTTTACCTGTCTGGCCTAAGTAAAACATATTACATTCCTTGCAAGGAACCTTATAAATGCAGCCACCTGTATTGTTGGGGGAGTTCTTGATTAACATTTGTTTAACAGTGCATGAGTTTTTAAATGCCACATTGACGTTCCAGGCTTTTAGTTGTAAAGGAATTTGAGAGACATTTTTGTGAAATGGTAATACTAAGAGATTCTTATGGTCATGGGTGGGCTTGGGATCGGTTTTATAGAAAGATTTCTTAGTAATGTTAAGGCATTTGTCTATGAAAGATCTGGGGTACTTAAGGTTCAAGCCAATATTATAGATGTACAGTCATGCGCCGGTTAACGTCCTAGATACGTTCTTGGAAACGTGACGTTAACCGAAATGGACGTCGACCGATCATCACAAACTTTTTATTTATACTTGTACTTACGTGTATGTGGATTACTATATACGTACATATACACTTTTACTCTTAAATCACAACTGTAGTGTGATACAGGTGATTAATTTTTATCTCTTGTGCAAAATACATGATGTTTATATTAAAATTATTCACTGTTTTACAAGGATTCCAGCAACGCTGGGCAGTTGGGGGAGAAGAAGGGACCGAGCGAGGGGGCTTGGAGGGAGGGGAGGTAGTACGTTTGACAGTTGGCACCGGCCCAAGGTCTAATGCGTGTACCTGTATATTTATCAGTTCTTAAGTGACTAAGCTTCTCTCTTATAAAAAGCCAGTGACATGACTTGGGTGAATTTAATTAACATTGTTGGGATTCTTGTAAGATACTGATTAATTTGAATATAAACATGCTATAATTTGCACTAGACATAACAATTTTAGTACCGTAATCAAATTAGTACATGTGCACTCCAGCTTTGCACTAAGGTCATTTATTTCTTTTACGTTTCTTTTAGTATGGTGTGTGCATGTAAATGGATGAAAATAAATGAAGAAATTGATGTAAATATACCCAAAAATGCAGTTGAAAAAATTTATATTATAAATGTACTACAGTACTGTACACTAATGTGCAACAATTTTTATCTCTTAAGCAAAATATATGACATTTATATTCAAATTATTGGCTGTCTTGCAAGGATTCCAGCAATGCAAATTATAATCTCTTAACTTTAGTCTGAGATATTATATAAGATAAAAACTGTAAGCCTAAATAAACCCCCGGCTGAGCAGATTAGGGAGGGAGGGAGGGAAAGCGAGGGGTGGGGGGGGTTGAGGTGATAAGTTTGAGCTGAAGGTCTCTGTGTGTTTATTTAACAGTCCTACTAAGCTACTTTCATTTTAAAATGCCAGTGATATGACCCAGGAGAACATAATTAACATAACTGGGATTCTTGTAAGATACTGATTTACTTGAATATAAACATTTTGTAATTCGCACTAGACATAACAATTTTAGTACCGTAATCAAATTAGTACATGTGCACTCCAGCTTTGCACTAAGGTCATTTATTATTTTACGTTTCTTTTAGTATGGTGCGTGCATGTAAATGGATGAAAATAAATGAAGAAATTTATGTAAATCTACCCAAAAATATAGTTGAAAAACTTTTTATAAAATGTACTACAGTATTGTACACTAATGTACAACATTTTATATATATATATATATATATATATATATATATATATATATATATATATATATATATATATATATATATATATATATATATATATATATATATATATATATATATATATATATATATAATTTTTGTTCATTTGCCATTCATATTTCAATAGCATTTACTTTAAAACATTAACCACTTTAGTAAATAAATATGAACCAGCACAGAAACGGTGAATAAAAAATGGAAAAGTCAAAGAACATATGGCATCACGAAAATTGTGACCAAGTCCCAGGTTGCTGATCTGACTTTCTGCCTCTTTACACACAAATGCAGGGTCTCAATTATTTCTCTTACTATTGACAACATACATATGTATATTGTTTCTCACTCTTGATTTTTTTTTCATTTTTGCATTTCTTTATGGTTCTTTATTATTATTATACATACATATTACATATCATTACATTATTACCCTCCAGGCCCCATGTAGGTAAAAAAAAGGGGTCAGGGATCGGGCGGCATCTGAAAGCTCTGTAAATCTAGGTTTGCTTATATATTCAGTAGTATATATATATATATATATATATATATATATATATATATATATATATATATATATATATATATATACAGTATATATATATATATATATATATATATATATATATATATATATATATATATATATATATATATATATATATATATATATATATATATATATATATATACACACACAGTTTTACCCCGCTAACGCTTTCACTTAACGCTGCCAAGATATACGCTGTGCCTTGCCAAAAGCTGAACTTTCACTTAACGCTTAGTTTTTCCACATAAGCACGATATATCGTGAGTGTCCGAGACGCTTATTTTTAGACGTTCCCACCCGCCACCCCTGCCCCACTGCCTGTTTTAGCTCATATAAAATTCATGGCTAAATAACAGGCCAGAATATAATTTACATTGCTGGAATTTTATAATTTGGTGATCATTTGAATATAAACATCATATATTTTGCTTTTAAACTTACAATTTTTAGATAAAATTTTTCTCTAGGTAACTATGGTATCTTTTGTCCAAAATATATGACATTTATATTCAAAATATTCCTGGTCTTACAAGGAATCCAGCAATGTCACTTATTATCCTAACTTTAGTTTGAGGTATTATTTATTAAAATTTAGTGGTTATCCCACACATCTCCTTGGGACGTTGGTAGTGGGGGTGGGGGAGGGAGGACCAACCCACCATCTGTTACCTGTGAAGAATTATTATTTTTTTTATTAACTGAAGATATTTGTTTTAGCTCATAAAATTCATACAAATACTCAAGTCAGAATATAATTTACATTGCCGGAATTCTTATAATTTGGGTGATCATTTGAATATAAACATCATATATTTTGCTTAAACTTACAATTTTTAGATAAAAATTTTTCAGGTAACTATGGTATCTTTTTGTCCAAAAATATATGACATTTATATTCAAAATATTCCTGGTCTTACAAGGAACCAGCAATGTCAATTATATTATCCTAACTTTAATCTGAGGTATTATTTAATACTAAATGTTAAAAAACTCTGGAAGGGAGGATTGGTGGGGGTGGGGGAGGGTTGGACCGACCGCCAAGCTGGAAGAGGGGAGGCAAGGTGGGTACTTTGATTGACAGATAGTGTCGGAAGATTATTTTTTTTTATTAACTGAAGATATTTTGTTTTAGCTCATAAAATTCATACAACAATCTCGTCAGAATATAATTTACATTGCTGGAATTTTATAATTTGGTGATCATTTGAATATAAACATCATATATTTTGCTTTTAAACTTACAATTTTTAGATAAAAATTTTTTTCTAGGTAACTGTTATCTTTTGTCCAAAATATATGACATTTATATTCAAAATATTCCTGGTCTTGCCAAGGAATCCAGCAATGTCAATTATATTTTCCTAACTTTAGTTTGAGGTTATCCCACACATCTCTGGACGCTAGGTGGGGGGGGTGGGGAGGGAGGACCTAATCACCATCTGTTAGCCGGCTGTGTAGTGTGAGAGGGGAGGGAGTTGAGTCCATTATTTGAATGGACATTAACTTGGCAACTGTATTTATTTCTTAAGTATTAATTGTGTGCATGTACCATCATAAAATTAAGATGTTATTTTTACTACAACATAGGTATGTGCCTTCAAAAAAGTGGGAGTTTGGGGTCGGCCGTTTCTATTGGAATTAATCCTATATAGCCTTGTTAGTGTTCACTTAAAGGACCCTGGGTTCAATTGACCAAGTAGTAGTACAACTGTATATATATATATATATATATATATATATATATATATATATATATATATATATATATATATATATATATATATATATATATAGTATAGTATATATATATATATATATATATATATATATATATATATATATATATATATATATATATATATATATAAAAGAAAGAGTAGTATATATATATATATATATAGTATATATATATATATATATATATATATAAATATATATATATATATATATATACATACATACATACATTACGCTGCTGTGAGACAAGACGCGTTCCAAGGCGCCCCGTTTTAGCAGCCAGGCCGAAGCCTGTTTGGCCCTGCCACTCCCCTGCTATACCCCAACGCCTACCACAGCCTTACTACATCGATCTATTCAGCAAAAACATTCTAGTGATTAGTGAACGCATTGATTACGGAGCAGTAAAGTTCCTATAGTGCACTTAAGGAACTTTCAGCAAAGCATTCAAGACATCAGCACAGACACCAGCAGCTCATAGTAAACCCCAAGGAAAAGTCAGACAGTGGGCACTTTATCGTCACCTTTGAAGTGCCAGTGACAAGGACCACCGCTGTGTTTACATATATCGCGGAAACTGTGTCGTATGCAATTCCCAAGTACCAGGGACAAAGACCCACGGTCTTTAATTTATCGACAAATATTAACAGATGTCTAATGAAAGTGTCAGTGTGGCCTCAAAGTGCCGGGCCAGTGACAAACACTTCCGGCCCCGCTTCACAACAGATATCAACAGATGGCCACCAATCACTTACTCCCGACGCCATTCCCTGTACCATCTAAAGCATGGAACGTTATCCTTGATGGCAGTGTTATCGCCGACTCAAGTCACTGAACATATTCCACGCTACAGAAATGTGAGACAGGCCGCCATACACATAAGCCCATTAGAACCGTGAACTCCACTAGGAAACCGAGAAACCCACCCTGACAGACCATATGTCACCACACTGAGTTCCACGGATATGGTATGATCTCCCGCTTCATGTGCTATCCAACGCCACTTCCCTTAGCTAACAAATTTAATTTGAGCTGGCAACTACAGTCAGGCCGCTGCAGCATCATTGCCATATGTGAGGCTTAAAATTGTGCCTGAAACGTGTCATATTGAGGGATATCAACTCTTCATCACCTTCGCTCACATAGACGCCGAGGGGCGCTGTCTCTTCTGTCAAGATGACCTACCGCCGCTTCTGATGTCGTCCCAGCAGATGTGGAAGCATTATGGGTAATGCGTCATGCCACGGGCCCACCCGCTACAACACTGCTTCCATCATCATAATCTGTGTGGCATACCATGCGCCTTCGGGCCACCACCAGAGACACTCTTATCAATCATCTCATCACCACATTGTGACCACCTCTTCAGAGTTAGGTACCCATGTGCCAAGTTAGTATTATGTGGATTTAATGAAATTGGAGACCACTGATATCCAGGACCAGCTATCACTATCACAAGTTGTGACCTTTCCCCACACACGTCAAAATACCCTTGACCTTATCTAACTGACTTAGCGGACCAGTACCAACCACCTCAACCAATGCCTCCTATCGGGTGTAGCACACACTTATCAGTGCTCTGGTCCCCAACTGCCACTCCCACTCAAGTACAGAGACCCTACATCAAGACCTACAGGCCGACATTGACTTGCACTGGGCGCCGGCAGTGGATAGTTCACTATCCCTGACTGAAGTAATTTAGTGTGATGACGGAAACCAAATGGAGCAACAGCACCAACACCACCACGAAGCCTCACCACCACTTCTTCCCCGAGAAGTCCGCCAGATTCTCTTCAGCTGACTTGCCCTGATCAGTTCCTCGATCAAAAGACTTATAACAGAGCATGAGCCTTTCATCTCAATGACCACATCCGCTACAGGTCCCTTCAAGAATCGAAATATCCGCTAAATACGCACTGCAAAGAAGTCCCACTATCACCCAACCAAATTACAACACCTGAAGCAGACCAACATCAGTCAATGGTATGGTGTTTAAAGAACTCTGTGGACTAAACAATAAGACACACCCCTCCCTTCCTTAAATATCTCACCACAAGCTGACGCGAGTTGAGCAAACAAATAACCATTTCGCTACTATATACCAGACGCCCCCAGCTTGACACAACCACTCTCCCTGCTTACCTACCAGCCCCCCCTCCCACTGACTTAGTAGAAGAATTTGAAGTAGCAAAACGCCTGGACAAACTAAAATTAAAACGCTCTACCACCCCATTGACTTACCAAAGAAACTCTTCAAGGAGTTCTCCCCGGAGCTTGCTAAACCCCTATGCTCCATCATCAATGCTTCTCTCAGTCAAGCCAGATGCCCAGCTGACTGGAAGACCTCTTATGTATCACCAGTGCCCAAGTCAACCAGCCCACAATCCTTAAATCAGCTACGACCTATTTCAATCACCCCAATACCCAGCCTAATCTGTGAAAGCTTTGTGTTCGACTGGGCTTACGCTGATATTGCAGGAGTCGTAGACCCTCAGCAATTTGGCAACATGAAAACTTCCTCCACCACTCACTGTCTTGTCAGCTTTCTCGATTACATATACCGCCATCTCGAGAAACTAAAAACGTCTGTAGCTGTCGCCTTCATTGATTTCACTAAAGCATTCGACCTAGTCGACCACAATATAATCATCAACAAAGCTATTGACCTCGGGCTTCGGAGAAGTTTTATACCATGGCTTACAGACTTCCTCAGTGACCGACGCCAAGCTGTACGCTTCCGAGGGGCTGTCTCCACCTTTCAGCACTCACCTGTGGCGTCCCCCAAGGCACCAAGATGGGACCACTCTGCTTCCTTATGCTCATCAATGATGCCCTAAGAGAAACCCCTGCTCGCTGGAAATATGTCGACGACTCCACCATTGGGATCAGCGTCAACAATTCTGCTCCCAACTATACCGCCCTTCAGGATTTATTGAACAGTCTCCAAAACTGGGCCACCAACAACCATGTCAGCCATCAACCATACCACGACCATGGTTATGCACATCAACCTCTCCTCCGTCATTGTCCCACCCCCTTCCATTACTTTAGGTCCCAACACACTCCAGGTTGTAGATTCCACTAAGCTCCTCGGCCTCACCATAGACAACAAACTAAATTGGAAACCACACGTCAGTGAAGTTGTCAAATCCTCCAGTTTCCGTCTCCACCTCCTCCGCCGACTCAAGTCCCTCGGAGTTCCTGCACCCGAGCTCCTCAGTGTTTACACAACATTCATACTTCCCAAGCTCACCTATGCCTCCCACCTGGTCTTCCTCCCTAAATGCCACACAACGTAAACACCTAGAAAAAGTGCAAAAGAGGGCATGCAAGATTATTCTCTCCCTTCCTACTCCACATATCAAGAAGCGCTCAACACACTGACCCTTTCGACTCTCACTGACCATCACCACGACCTCATCTGCAAATTTGGTAAGAAGCTTCTACACCATCCTCGACACCGGCTCCTACTACCACCTGAGATCCCTAGTCCGAGAATTGCTGTTCGACACCACAACCGCATCCAGCCCATACGTGCACGAACTGATCGCTATAAGAACAGCCCAGTCCCAACCATTGTAAAAATTATCAATAACTTGTAATAAACCAGTGTATTCACTCCCAGTAAACACTACTCCTTGCACTGTCACTATGTTCAAATGAACTGTAGTTTGAGCTTTTCCCCATCTAGTTATTATATGTCTTATTTGTGTCACTTATGTTACTTGTATATTATTTGTAATTCGAAACCCATTCCCCAAATATGTAACTGTATATTTTCAGCCTTCTGGCTGCCAAGCTCTTTCAATAAACCGTTATTATTATTATTATTATTATTATTACATACATACATACATACATACATATACATATATATATATATATATATATATATATATATATATATATATATATATATATATATATATATATATATATATATATATATATATATATATATATATATATATATATATATATATATATATATATATATATATATATATATATATATATATATATATATATATATATATATATATATATATATATATATATATATATATATATATATATATATATACATTGTAAAACAATTTAAGAATGCCTTGTTCAAAATAGCTGCCTTGCTAATGAGTGGTAAACAACAGTAGGATTGTGAGATCATTCACAACAGTGTAATTTGGTAAAAACTATGGGAGTTTTATCTGGACTTATTAGCAAGGAGATTGAAGTGATGACAAGGCATAATTATAGGGAAATGTACAGAAAGATTAAACAAATGAACCAGAAAAAGCAAAGACAATGAGATCCTGTACGAGGCAGAAAAGGTAAAAAAGAGATAGGCAGAGTATGTAGAAGAACTATACAAAAGATACAAGTACAGTACTCATCATTCAACTGCGGTTATGTAAATGTATGATGATTGTAACAATCCATGGGAATGTCCAAATTCTAGCCACTGTCTCAATAAGCATCACAGGATGAGGTAAAAAGGTGTTGGTGGTATGGGGGGGTGGAAAATTGTGTGTAGCTGCAATCCCGCAACTACTGTAATATTCACCACTAAGGGAATAGCATAGATTAGGTTTGGTTAGATTAGTTTAGGTTGGGTTAGATTAGGTTTGGTTACATAAGGTTAGGTTTGGGTAAAACCCAAGATGCAAAACTTCACTTTCTGTGGTTATTTTAAAAATGTCTACAATGTCTTTGAGCATAAAATTTTACTATATATCCATCAGATATACCATAATAAATGTTTTTCTTTTGATAATTTTTGTGCATAGAGAAAATCTAGTGGATAAAGAAAGGTAAAGACAAAATGAGAAACAAATTCATTATATACATTTCAATACGACACCCTTAACATATATTGTGCACAATATTCTTTACACTTAACCTCTTTAGTACAGCACAAGTTAAAAGAGCGACAGGCTATGGTTTACTTCCGTTGCTCTCTGTGTATATACTGAACTTTCCTTAGTTTTACTGCTTACATACAAAGGAATGATTATATACCTATGATAAGTAACAAGAGTGCCTGAGCCTTAGCATTATATACACCAACACTCACATTTAAAAATCTACCACAAGGAATGGAGATCTGAACATGAAAACTTCATTGACTAACACCCATGATCCCTCCCTAATAATGGAGTAATTTGCAACAGCAGCAACAAAATTCCTGTACATCTGACTTGAAAACTTATATACACCATGACCACAATAACAACATCATCTGCTGAAATACTTTCTACAATTCAGCACTAGAAAATAGGTACAGTATAACAAAAGTTAACCTACCTGTATTTTACATGAAAATAAGAAAAAGGGAATAAACTAGGCAGTACATGAGTCTCTGAAGAAACTGGTGATCTTTAATTTCTTTCAGTTTTGTTTTGGTTACCTGCAACACTTAGCATCATATTTAGGTTCTAGGCATGCTCTCTTGTGCCTCTTTCTCCAGCTGCTTCCCCAAATACTCCCTGTGGAAAGGAGACAATGAGAAATACATATTTCAATACTGCAATAATTTCCTAAAGACAAATTACAGAAATACCTTTTCTTCCTACATTTAGTGTGGGAAAAACTTACATGCACATCCTCAAGATGTAATAAATATTGAAGTGTTGTATTAAAAAATACTGTTTCCCACACAATGGTATATAAAGCACCCTCTTGTCTTTATAAAATATGGCTGTTTCACTGTGTGCTCAGACACACACCTACTAGAACTAGGGAGGAAACTTACATGAAAACAAGGTGTTCCAGTGAGAGTAAGTATCTAACACTTTCTCTAATCACTTCTCAGCGACAAAAATCCCTACACCACCTGACCCAGAAGCAGTGGCCTTCCAGAAGATTTTGTACCTGTTATTCTTACCAGTAATCAACAGTGTAAGCCATTAAATTTGGTTGTTTTATGGTCTTAGTTCTTTTACCAAGACAATTGAAGCAAAAAATTAGACCACATCTGCCACCCATGAATTTTAACTCAAACCCTTTAAAAAGTTTAACTGTAGTGCAAATTATCCTTTACTGATTTAAATAATTCAAATATAATCCAAATAACCTTACAGTGGCTAAAATGATCCTATAGTACAGTAATCCCATGACCCAATGGCCTTATAGCAATCCAAATGGCTTTTACAGGAGAGATCCAAATGACCCTGTACTGTATACCAGTTGTGATCCAAATTATTCCATGATTATCTAAATTATCCTAGTAATCCAAAATTACCCTCCAATGATCCAGATTACCCTACAATGAACCAAATGAAATGAAAATTTATTTATTTTAATTTTTTTTAAATATCTCGTTTTCTTTGTAACACAGTAAACCATATGCTACACAGAATAAAATCAAAACAAGCTAAAATATCATGAAAGTGAAATAAGAATTACTTACCAATTATGAACCATAAGCTTCTGCACAGCTAACAGGGCTTCATAACGTACATTAGGGTCAGCGTGTGTGAGGTGCTGCATAACCCACTGCTTCCCTCCAAGCTGTTCAAGCACCCTAGACAGGTAAATATAATTTGAATTTAAAGTTATTTTTGGCAGGCTATATACAGTACACTCCCTCTAACCCAGACTCACTCACTCTGGATTTCCTTGCAAACTGGACAGGTTCAGCACCACACAAGACACATGTATCCTCAACCCCGAAAAACAGAACCAAAATCCGGTTAATATGGGGGAAAGTTTGTGTAAGTGGGGATTGACACAGGAGGGTAATTCAACAGCTGCTTCTGAGGAGGCAGCAGAAGTGTTTACGAAATATGAATAGTGTACAGTACACAATTATAGTCAATGAAATTACCAGTGAAAATATAACCTCTGCTTCACCTTCAGTAGTGTATATTGTGAGGGTCATATAATCACCTGCCTCAACCGCCTCATCACCTCAAGACTCAACTGCCTCATGGTAAGTTAATTAATAAGTACAGTACTTTATTATTAATATATACCATGTGCTTCCATTTTTCATCAACACATATAATAGTGCAGTAATAATGTACACTATTTGAAAGCTTTATCCATGGTAACTCTTCTAATTGTGTTAGAAGGATGAATTTGATACCATAATTACCATGAATAAATTGTCTATAAGATTAATTTAAAAATGCATAAACAAAACTCAATTATGTTATGCAAACACAATGTTTACACCGGGGTTTATAAAATTAGTTCTAATAAAGTTAAAAAATAAATAAAAATTTACCAAAATAATCTCTCGATTTACACGGTAGTTACGTTCTTGAGAATAGCAGTGTAAATAAAAAATGTGTATCAAACTTAATTATCCCATAAGAAATAAAGGAAATGGCAGGGGTTAGGAGAAAAGCTCTTAAAAACTCTATTTGTTTATCTATTTCCTTCAATATGTTTTATTTACAATAATATAATACTAATAATACAATAATAGAAGCAAACCTAATAATACAATAGTTGTAGTAAGAAAATCGATTTTAAATGAAAACTTTTGCTAACTTACGTTCAATGAGGAGTGGGATGGCGTGTGGGAATTAGTGGTGATGGAGGAGAGGTGGGGGTTATTGGGAGGGAGTCATCTGAATCAGATGACAGAGCAGGCAATGGGGGAGGAGAAGTGGGAGCTTTCAAGATGCCAGATGTCAATGGCTGAGGTTCAAGTTATTTTACTTTTTCCTTTTTCAAAAAATAGGAAAGCAATGAGGTACTGAACCATGCTGCCTGGCGGTATGGCACTCTTTTCAAATCCGTGCTAGTTAATAAAACATCGTGTTACAGGGGGCCCCCCAAATTCGTGTGGGTTAGGTTCTCAAAATGGCCGCGAATCGCCAAATCCGCGAATAGTATATGTGGAAAATATTAATAAAGCACAGACTTGAGGGTAGACTGTCACATTTGTAATAAATTTGCTTCAGATTATTGAGAGAGTATTTCCCATTATTATTTATTTGTATGTGTTTTGTGTTTGTGTGCCTGTGTGTGTCTACACACACAACATATAAACAAAACAGGTAAAAGAAATAATTGTCCTAAGGGCAAACACATAAAGGGAATAAACATTTCTTTGTACACAAGTAAAAATGTAGGCCCCCCCCCCCACCCAAACACAGTTCCGCAAATGTTATTCGCGGCCATTTTTGAGAACCTAACCCACACGAATTTGGGGGGCCCCTGTACCTCCGTTTTTTATAGCTGCCTACTACCTAAAGTATTACCTTTACCTTAACTTATTTTTTACTTTCATTTACTGTATTTTGTCATTCTATTTCTGCTTTTCTCTTAAATTAAGTGATTTTTCATGTATGTAAGGACTTAGTCTATGATATAGTGGGATTTTAAAAAAAATTCTGTAAATTTGGTATCTTATATACTAAAGTGCTTTTTTGTTTCTACTGGATGCACATAACTGCACATTACCTTGATATCAGAGCAAATAACAGAATTAATATGCACTTTAATGTAAAAAATTAGATGGAACCTTGATGGTACCTTAAGTGATTTATTATGACTAGGTTTAAAGTGAACTCAATTCTTCATGATGTAATTATAAAATAAAATACAGGACTACAGTGAGTTCTGCTATAATGCGTGTTTTGACAACGCGAATTGGCTCTAACGCGATTGATGAATAGAGGAACAATATTTGTAAAACGCGAACTCGTTTGCTCTAACGCGATTCCACTCGAACAGTTGTTATGTTGTTATGGCTTGGCGCGGGGTTATGCAGTGTTTACAGTTCACGTTGGACATCACATGTTCAATTGAGTTATGTGTTTTGTTTGTGAAGAATTGCAGAAATAATTTATGTAATATTTATGTATACAGTAAACCTGTCTAACATACCGTAAAAGAACAATATACCCCGGAAATAAACACAGCTGCTATCATCACCACCCTCCCATTTGCCAGTGACAAGAAGGGAAAGTGACCTTGACTGTGACCGCCTGTGGCTATTTTTAGCCGTCCTTGTGTTCGGAGGTGGTCAGTAATGCATACAGTATCTGTATATTTACTGATCATAATACTTACCTCCTATAAATAATTCATTTAAAATTTATTTTTTTACAAAGAATATTCAGTAAATGACTGCGTTAATTCTTGAAACTACCTACAGTGGTAAATTTAGGATATAAATGATGAACAGAAGTCACGTCATGGATTCGGAGTTTGGTCCTTAATGATCACCATAAATGTCTGGTCAACTTGACCTACCAGGTATAATGGTAGCCTCCATTTTTTGCGAAACAAGTATATAAATTAAAGAAAATACTTGCAGTATATTTAATATATTACAGTATATTGTAAATAAATAAATAAACAAATAAATCGGCAAATCTATTTCAAGTAAATGGAAATATTTTACTCACACCGACATTAGTTCCAGTTAAATAACTGACGCTCAAGTGAGTCACTAGTGTACACCAGCCGGTGCCAATACTTTAAGTGAATTGGCCTTATTTTAAATAACCAACCATAAATAAATGCAAAAAGGAAAAAAGATCAAAGGTGAGAAAAATTATATTGTATGTATGTTGTGTTGTCAAAGGAAGAGAAACAATTGAAACTCTGCAATTGTGTGTAAATGAGGCAGAAAGAAAGATCAGCAACCTAAGACTTGGTCACAATTTTCGTGATGCCATATGGAAGTAGGATCTACCATTAGACAATACTGCACATTATGCTTCCAATATCTTCCCAGGCGGTAGTATCTCCCTGTTTGGTAGCTGCCTAAAATTTTTAGTAATATTACTTTGATACAACATGATAAATTAGACAAACAATGAAAATAAACAAAAAGTTATTTACCAAGACCTTCTCTCTGAGAACAGAGGGTAATAGATGGAGAGGAGATAAGAAGGCTATTTATAGCCTGTCTTTGTGTAGGAAGTCGACTGCACTATAAATAATTCATTTCAATTCAATTTCAATTGTTTATTCCTTGATAATTCATTTAAAATTTTTATTTTTTACATAGAATATTCAGTACATGACTGTGATTATAAAATAGGCCGAGATATATGGTATGTAATATTTATGTGTGTGTGATGTAAACAGAGCGCTTGGCCTCTCTCTCTCTCTCTGTATGGGTGGAATTCCTGGTTTACAGTGAGTGATAGGAATGTTGTAACATTACTAGGCTGAAGGCGCCTGAATACTACTTAAACACATCAAAACTATGTTAATTGATCACTGTATAATAAATTCATTCACTCATAATTTCAAATTCACTTATCATCCTGTGTTATATACAGAAATACTTGAGTCCCTGAGCGAGTACACAAAAAGAAAACGGAGGACTAAGACATCCGGATGTGGATAGAGAACGGACATCTCTACTGGGGGACTCAAACGTTTCTTATGTTTTGTGGGCGCTGTAGCATAATATGAATAATATGTAAATTACAATTTACTTATATATATATGTAATTTGTAAAAATTTAAATAAAAGAAAAACTAAATACGTAGCATTTAAAGTGTACTGTACAGTGTTGTGGCTTGGCGCTGGGTTATGCAGTGTTTACAGTTCACGTTCGACATCACATGTTCAATTGATTTACGTGTTTTGTTTGTGAACAATTGCAGAAATAATTTGTGTATTATTTATGTATACAGTATACCTGTACAGTATATGTAAATTGTAAAATTTTAAATAAGAGAGAAAAACAAAATACATAGCATTTTAGACCCGCGCGCTCTGTTACTCCACACTTTCAGTTTGAAACACGTGTGAAGTTTTTAAGCGTCCTCAGTGAATTCTGATTACTGTTTCTCCAATTTTGTGACTATGGAAAAGAAGAATATCTCCGGGAAGTATTCTGGTGATCGCATTTCCGGCGGTGATCGTAAAAGAAAGGCTATAACACTTGAAGAAAAGCTTGATGTTTCATGACTCCTCAGCCTCAACATCAACCTTCTCCCCCATCAAGTTATATTCATATTTTTTCAAGGTAAAGTGTAACATTTACTGTATGATTTCATTATTAGATATGAATGTAACATTTATTTAGACTGTGCTATCCTTTGTGTTAGGCTAACTACGAAATTTTTTTTCGATTTAGAGTAATCTGCACCAAACCCAATTTTCTCCATAAGCCCTGTTATTTCTATTACGCGAATTTCTATAACACGATGTTTTACAAGAACACAACTATCGCGTTATAGCAGAACTGACTGTATTCATAATTTGTAGACTATAATAATGGGTTTACTTTATGATTCACTCTAGCATTATGACTACTTTATGAAATAATTTGTATTCATAATTTATCCACAGGTAAGTACTGTATATTCATGAAAAATTTTCTACGAACTACTGAACTACTATAAAAATTAGTGATAGAAAGGTCACAAACCTTTTGCCACGTGAATAGTGTCTAGTGTATTCTCCGATGTCATGACAAGCAACTGACAACACCAACGTGTCCTTGCTTGTTTCTAGAAGGTGAATCAGAATCTTGAGCAGCTCATAATTCTTCTCATTCAGTCGTCCAGCATTCTCACGCCAGAACTTTTCACTCTTGTGAACTGGGGACCATTCCATGCGACCAGATTTTACTTCTGAGCAGTACTCCTCAAATGAGCTGTCATAAAGGACATAAACCACTGTGGCATATGATATAATTTTTTGGACAGTAGTTGCATTACAGTGATTCATGAAAGCCATGCTTGCAATTTCTGTTGTCGATAGTTTGTTGAAAAACACCGATGGACAACAACAGTGGAAATTTACTGGCTCCTAATTTCTGATCATATTTTGGTGGCAAAGAGAAATCCGTCAGGGATAAATACTACAGATATCACAAGAAATTATACCGGCCAAGCAGCAACTACAACCAATGCACCTTGACAAAAGTGAACAAATATTACCTTAAATCCTGGATTGAATTCTGCAGTTTTTCATTCAGGAATTCTATGTCAGCAGTAATGTCTTCATCCTCAAACTTCCTCTGAGCTAAAATCTCAAGCTGCTTCAAAACCTGATCATACAAAACAAAATTACATATTTTATATCTACTTAAATATAATACAGTACAGTAATATGATATGCAGAGCAAAAACAGTCATAAAATCTATTGATTAAATCCCAGAATTTTAATTTTCCAGGTAGTTTAATATATGATACAATAATACCATTTCATGTTTGTGTCAATTAAATCACCAATCTATGTGCCAAACTTTGCTTATTGAATCGAATTGAAGCTTGTTCACTGAATTTTCATACCCTAAAACACTAAGTACATTCAGTTTAATGTAATTAGTGTTTTAGGGTATGAAAATTCAGTGAACAAGCTTCATTCAATCCAATAAGCAAAGTTTTGAGTCAACCAGCTCACATTTTATTTTGTGAAGTGACACTGTTAACCTTTGTCTGTTTGAATAGCCAGCAACGCTATTGCACTCCTACTCATTTTATATACTCTGAGGTGAAGTCAGTAGTGAACTTACCCACCTGGATACTGAGTGAGCCTACACAGTATGATGGCATTTGTTTTCTGGCCACAGCCAATATCCCGTGCACTTTTGCTTTTCACAATACTGTATTCTTTTGTTACTCAGAAAGCATTGTGAATTCTAACCAGGTGTGTTACACTTAATATGCCTCAAAAGTAGTGCAAAAGTGCAATTTTTTTTTTTTTTTTCAAGGGGACTAGCCCACCCAGGCACAGGTCACTGACCCACATCGGGGCCTGGGGGGCGAAAATGTAATAATAATAATAATAATAATAATAATAATAATAATAATAATAATAATAATAATAATAAAAATAATAAAGAACCGTAAGGAAATACAAAATGAAAAAAAGATCAATATATGAATGTTGTGTTGTCAATAGTACGAGAAACAATTGAGACCCTGCAATTGTGTGTAAATGAGGCAGAAAGTCAGATCAGCAGCCTTGGACTTGGTCACAATTTTTGTGATGCCACATGGCAGCAGGGTCTACCATTAGACAATACATTATGCTTCCAATATCTTCCCAGGCAGTAGTACCTACCTGTTTGGTAGCTACCTACTACAAAAAAAATTTGGAAATTCCCCAAAAAACTCAATAAGGGTCAGAGGAGAATGACAAGATTAATCCCGGGCATTAGGAACCTTGAGTAGAGACAGGTTAAAGCATCTTAATTTGCACTACCTCGAGAGACGTAGAGTGAAGGCCGATATGATGGGGGTATACAAATGGAAGTCAGGGCTAAACAAAGGTGACATTACAAAGGAACTCAAACTATCCAACCAGGAGTGAACTCATAACAATGGTTATAAATTAGACAAATTTAGATTTAGGCGTGAAATAGGTAAACATTGGTTTGGAAATAGAGTAGTGGACGAGTGGAACAAGTTACCAAGCATCATCATTAACTCGAATACGCTGGATAGCTTCAAACATAGGTTGAATGGATATATGAGCAATAGGGGTTGGGTGTAAATGGGACTGCCCAGTATGGGCCAATAGGCCTGCTGCAGTTTCCTCCATTCTTATGTTCTATGTTTTTATGTACTGTATGAGAAGTCTGAAATAAAAAAAAATTATAACAAAGAAGAAACATGACACATCACTTAAGTTTTCAACACTTCGGCTCCAAGTTCATAAACACGTATGAATGAAGAATAAAAAGATATCCAGTAATATTAATATAATTTTTTTTTTTCACCCATATAAAACTTGAGAATAAATAAGGAAAATTTTGGCTATCTTGGTGCTTAGTGGCCTGACTGGCAGTGTGGGTTAGAGTGGATATCTGAATTTTTTATTTCTAAACTTAAATGCACCACTTTCTCTTATGTTTTCCCTCTTCTTTGAGGTACTCTAAATTAACTTCAGAAGTCTGCACATGAATCATTGGAGCACCATCTTGTAGTTTATGATTAACTACTTTGTCATATACGTATTTACCCTCAGCGTCGAATACCTTGCATTGTCACATAACCAGTTACTTTGCTTAACAGTTATAATTAAATACTCAATGTTAATCAAGAGTACTGCATCACCATTACTTGCCTTGCACTGGACCATCTGAATGCAATTTTCTCGAGCAATAGCGGGGTCCTCAGGCTTGTCAATGAGGTTCCTGAAGACTGCCAATACAATACGAGTAACTTTTTCTTTGACACTCTCACTGAGGATGTCTGCTAGAGAAGGGATCACACTGTACCTGTAGAAATACAAATACTAAAGTAGTAGTAGGATAGTTAATTTTAATGTAATAAAATGACAGCAAAGGTGTGGCTATGAGCCATTGTAAAAAAAAGAGAAAAAAGTAGTAGTACTGTAGTAGTAGTAGTAGTAGTAGTAGTAGTAGTAGTAGTAGTAGTAATAATAATAATAATAATAATAATAATAATAATAATAATAATAATAATAAAAATAATAATAATAATAATAATAATAAAAATAATAATAATAATATTTTAAAAATAATATAAACGTGAAGCTTTACATAGAACAATCTGAAATTCCAAAAACAATATAAATAGGGGATTAATCTTGAAATCCCATTTCATAACAAAGTCTGGTTTTGGCATCTTAATATATAGTTAGCCAAGTCTATGGGATAAAAAACAAGGTTTGTCCCTACACTGGTGATAATTACTCCATTTTTAAAAATTATATGAGAACTGATGGATATTGGCAGTTGCTGCTCACAACCAAAGTCTAAATTTTGCGGTCACAATTACACAGGAGCTTCACATCCCTAATTTGGTTCGGCCATAAACTGTCACCCAATGGATCATACCTCAGTTCCAGTTCACATCAGTACCACATTTTAGGAGGGAAAGAGGACAAATGGAGTCGTCCAACTTAGGTTCAGTTATAAAATGGGATTTCAGGATTACTCCCTCAATTATGACCTAATGCATGGTTTAGTTAACTTATAGATCTAAAGCTATCAAGGTGTAGGGAGGAAGGAGTAAAAAATTAATTCCTAATGCTGGTGCAACTCACACTGAACAAGGAGAGTAAGACTACCAAAGCAACTATATTCAGCTAGGAATTAACCCTTCCAACCCTTTAATGCTATGCTTTTTTAAATAGAGTATTCTACTAATGACAAATATATATATGGTTAACCCAATGCCTGGGCACCATCTAATGAAGGTCAATGAATATGAAAAGCCTGAGGACTAGAAACCAAGTAAAACTGGCCAGATGAAGCAAGTATAATGAATTAAAAAACAGAAGCCCTGCATCCACTGTATTATATAGTTCCTGGAGCTCTCACAGATTTAACATAAACTCATACAAAATAAAATATACATTTCATCTGTATAAATTTTGTTACTACATTGTTCAACAGAAACTTTTAAAACATATATCAATAACTCAGTTTACTACAGATTATGATTGGAATTTTGTGGTGTTTATAATGAAAATGATGGGTTGGGAACTAAAAAGTTTGGTAAATTTTTTTTTTATCAATTTGCAAAAATGCATTTGACTACAGTGATACCCTGATTTATGCGGTCAATTGAACCCACGGGGTGCCACGTAAAACGAAAACCGCGTAAATGAACAACAGAACAAATGGGATTAATTCCAATAGAGACTGGGTTGACCCCCAAACTCCACTTTTTGACGACACAAAACTAAGTTGCAGTAAAAATATTATCTTAACTTTATGAAGGTATGCACATACACATAATATAGAGGAGAAATATCAATAATAGAATAACATACTGTACCAGGTAAAAGAAAAATCAAGGTGTAACACTTACGTCAGGTTAGGTTAGGTTAGAAAAAATAAAGGTTTAACACTTACATAAGGTTAGGTTAGGAAAAGTCAAGGTTTAACACTTACGTAAGGTTAGGTTAGGAAAAATAAAGGCTAGGTTTAACACTTACGTTAGTAGAAGAGATGGGTCGGCATATGGGGATGGGGGCTGGTTCCGAGGCAGAGGGCAGATTACTGGCCCTCAGGTGAATCACCATCACTATCCACCATAGCCGTCAGGGCCTCCCTAACAAATCCATCAAAGTCACCTTCACTATCACTGTCACTATCACTGGCTCGGGCTGGCTGTGGTAGGTTGTGGGCGAAGAACTCGGTAATGCTTTTTTGACGGCTAGTGTTGATGTTGTCTTGATACACTTTGATGTACGGCTCCATACCCTACACCAGCCGGGTATGGAAGACTTCATAGCGGTCATCATCATGGTCGTTGGAAAGGAAAAGCTTCAGTTTCTCTGCACACTCGGTGGCACCCTTAACATTAATATGCGTTAACTTGTGTTCTTCTGGGGTTGACGCACCACCCGCCTCTTCACTGACGTGATCATCTTCCAAAATCTCGTTGGCAGTCATTTCAGGATCTTTGATCACCTCCAGGATGTCTTCGTTGATGGTCTCGGAGAAGCCTTCAGCTGTAATACTGTGCGCAGCTTCTCTCGCAAGATCCAATGCCACTGTAACAGACTGAACCTCATCAGTCACAGATTGACTCCTCCTCTCACCTGGGATGCCATGCAACACATGCCTCCATGCCTGACGAATCGTAGCTACAGACAGATGATCCCATGCCTCCACCAAGAAGTTCACAGCTTGTTTGACGTTAAATTTTTTCCAAAACTGTTTGACGAGAACTTCTTGATTCACCACCTGTTGTTCCTTGTCCTCGCCTTCGTCCTCGTCGCTTTTGCTCTTGGTGTCACCCAGCTTACGCAACTCATCCTTGGTGTTGGTACAGTCATTCAGGAGCTTAAACTTCTTTGCGGAGTATGCAGCTTTCACATTGCATAACAACTCCTGGTCCATGGGCTGGATTAATGACGTAGTGTTGGGAGGAAGGAAGACCACTTTTACGTTGGGGTGATCATCCTTAAATAGTGGCGAGTGTCCTGGTGCATTGTCAAGGAGCAACAGAATGTTGATTGGAACATTCTGTTGCTCGCAGAATTTCTTCACGTCGGGAATGAAACAGTCATCAAACCAGGAGTGACAGAGCAGAGAACATCCACGCTTTACGTGCGGTCAGCCAGTGGACATTAATCTTGCTCATGTCCACGTTCTTGTAGGCGTGTGGCTTGCAAGCTGTGTGAATCACCGATAACTTGAGTTTACAGGTACCGGAGACATTGGTGGTAAAGATGACGGTGATGCGCTCCTTCTGCAACTTCCGGCCCCGAATCTTGCTGGCAGACTGGACAACGAAGGTCTTGGTAGGTAGCTTTTTCCAAAATAGACCGGATTCATCCATGTTGAACACCTGGTTGTCGGTGTACTGGCCTTCCTCCATAACCTCACGTAAGAACGGAGGAAAATTTCTAGCCGCCACATGGTCAGCACTCGCTTCTTCACCACCAATGTTGATGTTGGTGTTCTTGTTCCTCTTCTTAAACCTATGCAGCCAACCAGAGGAAGCATTGAAGGGTTTGGGCTCTGCAATTCCCATCTTACGTGACACTGCTGCGTACAGTTCACGGGCGTACTCTTGAACGGATCGCGTGTCGACCGCCATGTTGCGTCGCGCCTGACGAATCAAGTAACTCACTCGCAAATTTTCAACCTTTAGCAGCACCTTGTTCTGGCAATACTTGATCGTTGAAGCACCTGCAGACTTTGTGATTCTCAAGTGTTCTTTGATCTTGGCTACATCCTTCTTAATAGTACGAATAGTAGATTCGTTGACTCCATGCTGGCGCGCAAGATCAGCTTGACATGTTCCTTTCTCCAACTCTTGAATGATCTTGTATTTCACTTCGTAACTTAGGGAACGTCGTATCTTCTTTGGCTTAGGGCAGCTGGGTCCAGGTAATGCAAGGTTTTTCTCTGGGGACGGTGGTCCGGCGGAAGCCATTTTACAGAACAATGGATACTGGTTTACACGGTGTGGCCTGGAGGGATGCAACTGACGCGGCTAGGTCAAGCGTCGTCTTTCCTCCCTCCCGCGGGTGGACACGTCATATTACTTTAAACCAATCACAGCTAGCGACGGAGGGAGGTAAGGATGCGTATCACAGTCCGATACATCATATGACGTCACCAATAACGCAACAGAGACATCCACTGCGCAACCAACCCGCGCAGCTTGCCCAAGCAGGAGAAGGCGGAAGCGTCGCGCCAGACACTCTACGCGTATATGAGTAGATGCACCACGTAAAATGAAAGTCCGGTTCTGGCGAGGTACCGCGTAAATGTAGAATCGCGTAAAGCGGGGTATTACTGTATACTGTAGTGTACAGTAATTCTCATTTCTGATATAAAAAATCATTGTTAGTAACGTTTACACCAATCTGTTCTGTAAATAAATGAGATACTGGCATAAAGATACAACTTACTTGTTCATTTTCTCTGCAATGGCATTGTTGAAAGTCAACACCCAGAGGCAGAAGGTCAACTGATACTGTATCTGGAAGTTGAGTTTTCCTGTACTGAGCACCTGTGGGAAGAGGGAAAATTTAGTCCTCAATGAAACATAGGTCTTCCATTTTCATTTAATTAATACTATGAAAAGACATTCAACTTTTAAATAAATAGTACGGTTATAACATAGCACACTATAAAAATACAGTACAGTACGTACAGTACTTGGTAGTACTGTAATGCTAATTCTAGATGAAGAAGCAAGCCAACAAATACCTATGGGACCAAATTTGCTTGATCATTAATATGCACTATTACACATTAGAGTGAGAAAAAAAAATGCTCTGAAGGTTTCAGAAAAGAGGATGAAGTATTTGAAGAATCCAAATTCCGGTGTTTTCAAAATGAAAAGCTCTGCAGTTTTATTTTATTTTTTACTAACTTGACTCATTGGTGAAGCAGATGAAATATTGCATACCCGAATTAGATTTGGATTTGCTCAACATACAATGCTTAGAACATAAACAAATAGCAGGAAATACTGTCATTCTGTCAATAAGACATTGAGAGTACATTTCTTGAATGAATTCATGATTGCATTCTGAGCAATAAAACTACTACATTTTATGGCACATAAGACTCATGGCTATGGAAGATGCACCCCCCATTTTAGCAGGGAGTATTTAGGAAAAAAATTGCATGTATTTTCCTCCTGTAGCCATAGTTTTCTTAAAATAATTACATATATACAGTGAGTTCTGCTATAACGCGTGTTTTGATAACGCGAATTTGCTCTAACGCGATTTATGAATTAGGAACGATATTTGTATAACGCGAACGCTTGTTTGCTATAACGCGATTTTTGCTTACTATTTCTCCAATTTTGTGGTACAGTGGGGTGTGCTATAACGAATCTAATTGGTTCTAGAACCTTGTTCGTTATAGCATTCGTTCGTTATAGGATTAATCCGTTCCAGGCCCCCAAATACAACCACTTAACACTGAAAAATATAATATAAAATTGTAAAAATTGTAAAAAAGTGCATAAATATGCATCTAAACCCCTGAAATAAAGAATATCATTAATATTTGTAATAAAAAAACAATAAATTAGAAAAAAAAAATTAAATAATGTTCGTTGTAGGAGTTTCGTTCGTTATAGCATTCTCAATTTTATAGGTAAAACCGTTCGTTATAGGAATATTCGTAGTAGGATCCGTTCGTTATAGGAATATTCGTAGTAGGATCCGTTCGTTATAGCATACCCCACTGTATTAACTGTGAATATAGTAAAGAAGAATATCAACAAGAAGCGTTCTGGTGATAGAATTCCCGGTGATGATCGTAAAAGAAAGGATATAACACTTGAAGAGAAGCTCGATTTTATCAACCTCAAAATCACCCTTCTCCCCCATCAAGTAAAGTGTTACATTTACTGAATGATTTCATTATTAGATATGAATGTAACATTTATTTAGACTGTGCTATCCTTTGTGTTAGGCTAACTACTAAATTTTTTCGATTTCGAGTAATCTGCACCTAACCCTATTTTCTCCATAAGCCCTGTTATTTCTATTACGCGATTTTCTATAACACGATATTTTACAAGCACACAATTATCGCGTTATAGCAGAACTACCTGTACAGTACCAGTAAATGTGAGAAATAAATAAAAATAATACCAATTAATAAGTTACAAAAAAACCTGCATTGCCAAACCAGTAAATAAAAGACAAATGAAAGTTTAAACAGTCGCAATTTGCATATACAACTGTATTCCCTGTTCACCATAGCAACAGTAACGCCAGCTCCACCGATTTCCTATCAACGCTCCCCCCCACCACTAACTGCCCAGCAGTCCTCCTGTTCCCCCACTAAGCCAGCTAACTCATGTTCAAACAAATGTATATTCCTTTTATGTGTTTGCCCTAAGGACAATCATTTCTTTTACTTTTTTTCACAATATGTATGTAGGAGGGTGTGTGCATGTATACCAGTAAAAATAAATGAAGAAAGTTAAATTATATCTACTCGAAAACACGAGTTGAAAAACAACAGCTTGGCCCAGTAACCTGTACAGTATATATATATATATATATATACAGCTGCTCCCCGACTTACGACGGGGTTAGGGACCGACATCCAGGTTGTAAGTCGAAATGGTCCTAAGTCAGAAATGCTTAAATAATACATAGAAAATCTAAAATGGGGGTCTCTTTCTTCTCAGCATCACAAAACACTCACTTTTAAGCTTGCCAGCCATTTTAAAGTGAATTACAGATGAAAATTTTGTCAGTGTACTGACTTTGGGACTCGAAAATCCGTAATTTGACTAAATTTTGGTACAACTGAGGCAGGTTGTAAGTGCGGGTGGACGTAAGTCGAGTAGATAGTAAGTCGGGGAGGAGATGTATGTATGTATGTATGTATGTATGTATGTATGTATGTATGTATATATATATATATATATATATATATATATATATATATATATATATATATATATATATATATATATATATATGTATGTATGTATGTATGTATGTATGTATGTATGTATGTATGTATGTATATATATATATATATATATATATATATATATATATATTTCATTGCCTGTCTCGAAAGATGACTTCATTGAACTCATCAAACTATGTATTAAGGATTGTAAATTTGAATTCAATGGAGAATATTATGCTCAAAAATTTGGTATGGCAATGGGTAATCCACTCTCACCTGTATTAAGCAAGCTATATATGGAATTCTTTGAAAAGAAACTATTAAGTAATATCTTACCACCTTCAGCAGTCTGGTTTAGATATGTAGATGATGTATTATGTCTCTGGCCAAGTAATGAGGACCTAAAAGCTTTCCTGCCACAACTTAATAACTTAGCCCCCTCGATCAAATTCACTGTGGAATTAGAGCATGACTGTAAATTGCCATTCCTAGACTGTCTGAACCACAGAATAGGTAACACCTTTAAGTTCAGTATTTATAGAAAACCTACTAATGTGTGTTCATACATTCATTATTATTCTGCCCACCATAATAGAGTCAAACAGTCAGTATTTTCAACAATGTTTTTACGTGCTTTGAGAATTTGCAGCCCGGAATTCATTGATGAGGAATATAAATATATCTATAATATTGGCTCAAACCTTAAATACCCTAGATCTTTCATAGACAAATGCCTGAACATTACTAAGAAATCTTTTTATAGAACTGATCCCAAGCCCACCCATGACCATAAGAATCTCTTAGTATTACCATTTCACAAAAAATTTCTCTCAACTTCCTTTACAACTAAAAGCCAGGAACGTCAATGTGGCATTTAAAAACTCATGCACTGTTAAACAAATGTTAATCAAGAATTCCCCCAACAATACAAATGGCTGCATTTATAAAGTCCCTTGCAAGGAATGTAATATGTTATACTTAGGCCAGACAGGTAAAGATCTTGTAACTAGACTTAATTAACATAAATATAATGTTAGGACAGGCCAGGAATCCAATGCTTTGTTTGCTCATTTGAGGGATAATAAACATGGCATTGACTGGGATAATGCCTCCTCAATATTACCTTGTAATTCAATTGACAGTAGGAACATTATAGAATCTAGTCTCATTAAACATACCGAATCCGTTAACATGAATTTGAGTAAATGGTATTTACAAATTGGACAATTTTGTAATTAATAAGATTTGTAACCAGGTGAGAAGGTTGGGTCAGTTTTCCCTCTGACCTGACTACAGACCGCTGTGGTGCTTTTGTGAAGATTAGTAGGGTCATTACCTATACTTGACCTCTGTGGACCTGATCTCACCCTCCTCTGTATATATATAACTTGTTCTGCACTTCTACTTTAGTTTGTACTCACCCCTGAAGATGTGAATTACACGAAAGCGCTAAGGAACTTCGTGTTTTCTTTTTCCTTGTGGTTATCAGCATATACCTGAATCACGCGTACCTACAGTGATTTATTTGCATATATATATATATATATATATATATATATATATATATATATATATATATATATATATATATATATATATATATATATATATATATATATACACATACATACATACATACATACATACATACATACATACATTACATACATACATACATACATACATATATATATATATATATATATACATATATATATATATATATATATATATATATATATATATATATATGTATATATATATATATATTGTTTCGTTGTTTCCATTTTCGCAGGATTTTATATATATATATATATATATATATATATATATATATATATATATATATATATATATATATATATATATATATGCAAGTAAATCACTGTAGGTGCAGGATCTGTATATGCTGATAACCACAAGGAAGAAGAAAACACGGTTCCAAGCGCTTGTAATTCACATCTTCAGGGTGTTTTCTTCTCCTTGTATATATATATATATATATATATATATATAAGGAAGAAGAAAATAAGTTATTAATTAGGTGTTTTTTTTTGTTATATATATATATATATATATATATATATATATATATATATATATATATATATATATATATGTATATATATATATATATATATATATATATATATATATATATATATATATATATATATATATATATATATATATATATATATATATATATATATATATATTATTTTTACAGTAGTATTCTCGATTTATGTGTCAATTGAACTCCGGGTACATGAAAGTGAACAACAGACCATATGGGATTAATTCCAATAGAGACTGGGTCCACTCTAAACTCCATTTTTCCAACACAATACCTGTGTTGTAGTAAAATTAACATTTAATTTTATGATGGTATGCACACACAATTAATATTTAAGAGAAATTCAGTCGCCAGGTTAATGTCTATTCAAATACTGGACTCAATTCCCCGTCTTCCCAGCTCACTGGCTCCTACCCCTCTGAGAAATGTTTGGGTGAAACACTAGATTTTAACGATAGTAATAAATAAACCAGACTAAACTTAGGATAATATAATTGACATTTCTGGATTCTGTAAAGTCAGGAATATTTTGAATGTAAACTTCATATATTTTGCACAAAAGATAAATATTTGCTTTTGTAAACCAAATTATTACATTAGATCTAAAATTTGTGTCTAATGCAAAATCCATGATGTTTATACTCAAATGATCGTCATATTGCAAGAATTTCCAGCAATGTAAATTATATTCTGGCCGGGTAATTTGTATGAATTTTATGAGCTAAAACAAATATCTTCAGTAAATAAACAAAGAAATATTCTTCAAGGACACTATCTGTCAATCAAAATACCCCACCATGTGTTTCACTTTATGCGATTCTACATTTACTACACGTACCGCCAGAACCAAAATTTCATTTTACGCGGTGCATCTACTCATATAAGCGGGTGATATAATTTTTATTTAGCTCATAAAATTCATACAAATTACCTGGCCAGAATATAATTTACATTGCTGGAATTCTTACAATATGACGATCATTTTGAATATAAACAGAGGCATTTCGGATTTCGAATTTTTGTTTTCAGAATTTTTATTTTATTATTTTTTTTAGCCCACCCGAGCACAAGTCACTGACCCACATTGGGGCTGGGGGCGAAAATATAATAATAATAATAATAATAATAATAATAATAATAATAATTATTCATAGGTCTAGGTCGTGTTTTCACTTTTAATCTTTTTTTTCATTCTTATTTTTATTATTATTATTTTATTAATACAGTATTATTGTTATATTATTATTATAATTAGTATTACTATTACATATTTGCCCAGGCCTCGATGGGTTAGTGATCTATGCCTGGGTGGGCTAATCCCTGTTTAAAAAAAAAAAAAAAAAAAAAAAAAAAAATGCTCCACAAAAACTTTCGGTTTTGTTTTGGTTTTCGTAATTTCGGAAGGTTGTCAACCTGTATAAAAATTTACAATGATTGAATAGTACAACCTTCTTGATATTTACTAAAATGGTAAGGAATTTAAGCCCTAGAACCGATTACTGTATTGGCGGACTAATACGACAGCTAGTGAGCAAGCTAAAAACATGTTGAGGGCGCCGAAGGAATTTGTTAATCGAGGATTTAACCGAAGTGAAGAATCTTATGGAAGGCAATTTGTTAACCGAAATTACTTAACCGAGGCGCTGTTAACCGAGGATCACTGTGTGCGTGTGTATATATATGTATGTATATATGTGTGTATATATATATATATATATATATATATATATATATATATATATATATATATATATATATATATATATATATATATATATATATATATATATATATATATATATATATATATATATAGACCAACAGCAAAAATAGCAATTCATATAACTAATTCTAAAACCCATCTAACTAGTTTGTATTTACAATGTTTCACACTTAAGAGAATAAAGTCCAATGCCATTAGTGGGAAAAAAAAGAGAGAATAAACATTGTGGCATCTGACCTGTACGATGGTGACAACACCATCCAGCTGGTAGAAGATGGTGCGATATTCCTCGACTCTTAACATCATCTGGAGACATCGTCCCACCGACTGCATGTATTCATTGTTCTGTGAACATTATATTCAGGTAAGATATTTCACAACCCTTCTTGTTATACCAAATGTCAATATTTTCTTGAGATTTACCTAATACAGTATATAAATCACAAACCAAGTAATATTAAGATGTTAAGAGTTACTGTACTCTGTAAGTGACTGTTAATGTGTGTCTATGGGGACAAGTACAGTATACAGTACAGCAAAGCCTCGGTTACATGGACTACCCCAAAAATGGAGTAGACAATTTTCCATGTACATACAGTAAATATATACAGCATTTTGCACATTGAAGGTAAACAAAAACACTAAAATGACCAACGGAAATTAATGAATTTTAACCCCTCAAAAATGCTATACTGTACCTATATAGTTTGCCCCCTTACTTTTTGCATTAAAATTTTTTATCATAAAAACTTGAAATGTACTTAAGTATAAACGGTATACTGTACACATCAACATCATCCATTTTATCTCACACTGCACAAGGCCATCCATACCATACACGTATGTTCTAGAATCTAGAACTTCACCTGTATCTATTAATACTTTAAATAAAAACAACTGTATTTTACTTGAACTAATTTATTATGAGCATAAATAAGCCAATCTGTGTTAGTGTAATTATGCTGGCTGTTGTTTGGAACAGTTGTGCCTCCCTGCTAATATGAACGTCCAAATAACAGATTCCTTCTCAGCAACAACATTGCTGTGGCTTAATTAGTCCGGTACTCGGGGTCTTTACTGGATTTCATCTTTACTCTTCATGAGTTAGCAATAGCATTTTTTTCAGCTTGAATTGACTACCACTTGCTTACCAGATCAGCCAACATCTACTTTTTTCAAGCAATTTTCAGCTGTAATCTAGAGTAAAGAAAACAGGGATTAAATCATTCTGTTTACAAGCCACTGTGTTGTAAAACAATTGCATGCTTACATGAGGAAGAATTAACTAAGCACTGCACTTATGTATCACACCTTAACGTATACAGAACATATCCTGCACCTCACGGATAATTATTACATTGCTCTCAAAAGGAAAATCCATACATCCATGTAAAAACAAGCTGGCATTAGGATTTTTTTAAGAATCCCTTGTGCATAAGTGAATTTTGTGAAACCGGGGTTTTACTGTATACAGGTATTTATACAAATGATTAATTTACAGTACATGCTATAATTCCCATGTTATGTCTTCATTTTCATGTGTTTCTCTCTCCATACATTCACATATTCATGTGTGCATATAACTATGCATGCATGTATCAATTTATGTCCTTATATAAACAATATATATTGACTGGGTCAGTGACCTGCAAGCACAAAATTTAAATAATGAATATTATCTAGATAAAATTACATTCCATGACCAGACAATATAATGAAAAATAAATATGAAACTGACTTAAAATTCATATGAATGAAACATGGCAATTCTGTTCAAATCCTCAACCAGTAAATGAAGCTGAAATCATAATGCCAAACAAAGGCTTGGAGAGCAAGACACATCCCTCATGATAGATCAGTCACCAGAGCTATAGTGTGAGTGTTTAAATGATATATATTCAAATCTAAATTCAGAAATAAAACTTGAGAGGTTTAGTGATTAGTAATATGTACTATACAAGAAACCTTTAGCTTGGCCTTAAATCAGAGCATCACAGAAAACAGTAATGATGTAAAATACAAAGACAAAGCCCTGAAGGACAAAAGAGAAACAGGACAAGATGAGACTACACATACAATGCATCAAGCTGCAGCACACACAGACAAGTCCTTAAATGGTAAAAAGTTGTAAGCATAATATGTTAGTTATTCACTCAGAAAAATACAACTGGAGTACTCATAGTCTAAAATCTTACATCAGTTATTTGCCCCAGAAAACTAAATATGGAAGTGTTTAGACTATATTATCAATATTACAACTTATTATTTCTAAAGGTTATCACCCATCAACCTGAAATTATAATGCACATTTTAAAAGATACAGTGGAAAGCCATTTATCCAAACACAGTAAAAAGAGATTAGGTTCCCATTACCAGAATTGCTTGCCAAAACTGATATTTCACTGTAAAGATATATAAGGGTTGAAATTAGGCCACTAACCTGAACCAAAAAGTTCATTATCAATAAATTACCTGAACAGACCAGCCATCAAACCTGTACAGTACATAAAAGTTAACCTGAACTGTTTCTTAATCCATTGCACATCCAGCAATCTTACCTATTATCTCCTAGTCTTTATGACTAAGTTAAATATAAACCTAATACAGGAGTGTATTGGACAGTAAAAAGAGGGCAACAGTCGAAAATTTTCTACACAAAATTTAAGAACCAAAATTTAATGTTGGTTTCATAGCATTACACAAATTAGCAGCCGACACATCAAGAGTATTTTGTCAGTTAAAATTCTCTTATTCAAATAACAGTCTTAATGCTCCGTTACATTTTAAAAAAAATTCTTTTCCCACTTCAACATAGGGTGGCCAAAGTCTAGATAAAACAGACCATTTCATTCACTTTACATTAGTTGTTTTCTACTGGTGCTTACCTTCCATAAGACCTCAAACTTTATACCTGGTTTATCCATCATTGTACATCAAAACAATACCTGTACTGTACATCTTTTCCCAGAAGCCACACAACACCATTCTCTCTGATCATGTAGTCTTACCATTTGCTTCCTAGATGTTCATCACCTTCTCATCCAGTACAAAACTTGCTTTTCCCCTTTCTTCCATATCCAGGTCCTCCAAAGGTTACCCCCCCCCCCACTTACTTTCTCTTTCATGTCATTCATCTTTGAATTTAAACACTATTTACCAGTCTTTGACTTTCAATTATTTCAGTATGTCTACACCACCTTAGCAATCCCTGGGCATCTCTATGTACAACACTTCTTCCACCTTAACATCATTATTTTTATTTCTACACTTCATATGCTCTGCATCATAATCACCCCACACACAATGATCACAATACACATTTACCAACCAGGTTCTCATGCCCAAGGTGAAACAACCTTTTGATGGACAAGCCTCTTGCTAAGGGGTAAGATAATTCACTAGCTGCAAAGTACTAATAGTACTGTACTGTAATATGGAAATCAGTAACTATCCACCCACCCTGCATCAAAGCAAGAAAAGGATATTTTTCGAATTTATAAAAAAAAGTCTTTACAATTTTTCTTTTTATCTTATCACCCTTTCCTGTGCATAGAAGACCATACAAAATGGCATGCTTTTATACATGTTCATCTGCCATGTATAACTTATAATACTCTCTTCTCATCCATCTACTCATATTTTTTAAAGTATATCCAATCTTCAATATTTATACAGTTATTTCTTCGTTATTGCCTTAACATTCTTAAGAATAGCTTACAGACTGTCACCCCTCTTCCTCATTTAGCATTTTTCCACTTACATTTGGTAACTTTTAATTCTTTGACACTCAAGCAACTGAACTCTGCTTTCCTTTCACAAGGTAATTAAAAAAATTCTCCCAAGGTCGCTCTCCCTCGTTTTTCCTCGAAAAAAATCTTCATAATTTATGTAAGCTATTTCCATGTTCACTAAACTTTCCTGTTCTCTTAAAGTACTTCCAATACAGCAACTTGTTCCCTTTAAAACCTTATTTTTTTTTTCATATAACACCTCAACCAAAATAACCATGCACATTTCTATGAGGTTTGGTATGCATTCATGGAAAAAATAACTAACTGTACTGTATATGGGAAAAGTAAGTCAATGATATATTACTTTGACATTTTAGGATTAGGAAAAAAAAATCACACAAAAAGGTCTTGAAAAGTGTGGATAATCATCTTAAAAAAGAGAAGAAATTGTATATAAAAGGAAACAATTAACTTTCCCAGATTATGCAATTCAATAATATCCCCCATACTTACATGATCTCAGGACAAAAGCTTTTCCACTGTACATGAAATACATAATCTTAGACGGCACTACTTATCAGTACAGAAGAGTGGATGATAAACAAGCATACTGGATACTGGATGCAGCCAAGATATAATTCCACTAATTCTACGTGCAGGTGACTTACACTTTCCAATGGTCTTACTCGTAGATGACCTCTTGCCGTAGATATCTTAAGAGACAGAATTTTTCCCGAGTTCCTCTGTTATGCCAATTAGATGGTGTTATTTCTTTCAGCACTCAGTAACCATATTAGTAATATTCAGATTAATTTACAATAAATTAGAGTCATAACCGAGTTCTGTCAAACATGATGTGCTAAAGGAAATATGAAAACCTGAAATATAAATAAACGTGTCAAAACAAAAAGATACTGCAAAGCTGATCTTTAGTTTGGTTGGTCTCTCACTACCTTTGTTTATCATAAACCACAAATTGAACAAAATATAGAAAAATAAAGAGCCATGTCACTTTCACTGCAAAGCTCTGAATGCAGATTTTTGTGCATCAAAAAGAAACTGGGTCCCACTAGCTTGATAGCCCATAAGGGGCAGTGTGGATAGAGCACACCCAAGATTAAGTCTTCTGTACAAAAGGAGACAGAGTGACTGCTTCTGCTCTACATCTTTCACATTAACAAAAGGAACACCCAACTTAATGGCTGGCTGTGGGGCTCAAATCAGTGACCAGTGGGTCAGAAGGTAAATGCTAAATCCACTAAGCAATATATTAGCAAGCAAAAAATTGGTCTCTCTTGAAGTTGGTAAAAGAACATTTTTAGCATTTGTATACTGTATATACCTACAAACCTCTTCCAGTTAAAATCAATTGTTTCACACACACACACACACACACACCTGCCATCTCTACATCTCCCTACATGTGAGCAGCAAGAGATAAGAAAAAACAATATGAAGATGATATTGCAAGTGTTGTAGTCTAGCTATTCAATCTAAATCGTACTTGTAAATTCTACAGACAATCTATCTAAGCTAAAACTTGATGGTTAACTGTATCATCCACTTAAAAAACACAATGCTTGCCAGGAGAAGGAGAAAATGTTGAACATCCTCACAAAAACATGAAAGTATCTGGGGTTGATCCTGCTTCTAGGTACATGAATGATTGAACAACCAAAAAGAATATGGCAACAACTCGTAGTTCTAATTGGGAACAACTCACAGTTCTAATTAGAAATGTGCTTACAAATACTGTAGTTTCATTGGGAGCAGCCCTTCAAAACACAAACTCTTAGTAGACAAGGTATGAGTCGTACTATCTACAATATTAAATGTACAACAAAAGAAACCTATATACTACAGAAAATATATACTCTTGTTCAATGAATTCGTTTTTAGTAATTAGCCGTATTCTCCTCACAAAACATAAGAACTGAATCTGTTAATTAACAGTAAAATTTGGTACCAGAAGAATGAACATACAGGTGTACGAAGTTGATCCTTCAGCCAGGTCAGGTAGAATGTGAGGTCTGAACCGTCCATTGGCTCGCGGGACCAACAAGCTAACTTAGCGATGATGCGAGCAGTCATGTTGATGATGAATGTGTCAGGTCGAGTAAGTAGGTTGAGGAAAGGGCTCCACATGCTTTCACGGTGCTTACGTGCATACTCTTTAAAAATTTCTACCCGTGATTTGTCTTCCTGAAAATTAAAAAATAATATTTATTTTGAGGTTAATAATGTTATGGTAGCAAGTAGAACATATACAAAAACTTTAAATTTATTATGTACTTTAACAATGATTTTGTTCCTTCTTTGATAATGCTTAATGAAGTAAAGAGAAATACCCAGCATATCCATGTCAATATGCCAGACTTACGGACGACCATAGTTCACCATTAAAGTAATGAGCCTCCAATTAACATGATCACCTAATATTTTTGAAGAATTGGCTTCAGTATTAGCTTATTCTGACATGACTAAGGAGAGACAAAATGTATAAATAAGGTTTCAAAACAGGTGCTTATTGTTTAAAAAAAATTAGTATTCTGTATACTCTTGGCAACTTTATAAATCTTCTTGGAGCTAAAAAAAGTCCCAAAAGACTAAAAATTAGGTGACATCAATCTGAGATTCAAGACTGGTAGATAATGCTGCATAAAATTATAAGCTAATCAGCTTAACACCATATATGTCTGCAAACTATGAGAAAACTTTGAGGGGTGCCATTCATTCCAAACCTTAAAGATCACAATCAACACATCACAACATGGTTTCATATAGAGAAAATCTTGTTTGACAAATTTGCTTCCATTCTTAGACACAGTTATAGATCACATGGCTCAATATCTATTAATGGTTGTGTTGTACAGGTACTGCACACGGATTTTTCTAAAGCTTTCAACAAAGTTCACGTGCATGGCTAGCTCAGAGATAAGTGTTCAAAAGTAGTTACGGTATAAATAGAATACAATCAGAGGGAAAAGAGGTTTTAGTGGAATACCACAAAGATCAAACCTGGGAACTATCCTAATTGTGATCGATGTAAGATTCTTCATGTGTAGCACAGTAACCCAAATCATAACTACTCTGTGAAAAATACTTTCCAGGAATCTATAAATAAGGAAAAACTTCGATTATAATAGACTATTCACTGAAATCAGCACAGCAAGTGGACAAAGCCAACCAAAATCTGGGAATCATAAAACATGCTCAATGAGCTTCAAAATCACTTGTAAATTCCCACCTAGATTATTGTGGAGGTTACACCTTTAAAAAGACATTTGCACTAGAAATGGGTTAACACAGGTGACCAGAATTATTCTTTAAATAATTCACCTCTGTTATCTATGTAAGCTGAGGGTTTGAACTAACTCTTCAAACCAGACATGATATGGCAGACCTCATACAGGCATTCAAAATCCTGAGAGGGATGGATAAATGTTAACCCAAATCATTTCTTCATGACATTAAGAGCTATAAACACAGGAACAATGGGGACTGTACACTGGCAACAAGCCTCTTTCCTCCATCATAGCGACCATTAGCTGTGATAGCTATTAGGTAAATTAGTAAACTGTTCTAAAATCTACTCTTCTAATTTCCTAAAATTTTCCCATAGTTTATATTTATGTAACTACTCGGCTTTCTTTCACCGGTATACTACAAAAACTAGAGATGAAACTACTACTTACAGACAGAATGTCATCAACAAGAATGAGAATGTACTGGATGGTCTGGTCCTTGCTGATGTGGCCCAAGAGGTTCATAAAGGTACGAGCCACCTGATAACGGTGGGAATGGAGCAGTGCATCTCTTCCTGGACCTGGTACCTCTACCCCCATGATCACCTCATAATCCTCCTGACTGATCATTTGGGACCTAAAAGTAACATATCATACATTATAACATTATACTCTCATACTCATGATACTATACACACATAGATGCCATATTGAGAACAGCCAAGACCCTTGACAATTCTGTGTAAAGTTCTATATGTATATATTACAGTACTTATATTGCACACACAATTATGTATAGAGTTTACAACACACAATGTTTGGTACAGTAGAACGTCGATATAACACGAGATACGTTCCAAGAGAGGTCGCTTTAAACTGAATTTGCACTAAATCGAAGTGTTGTTTCAAAGGAATAATGTAGTTTGGTACTTGAGAGAAACACAAAATATTACAACCCCATCTCCTAGAATAAACAAAACATTGTTTTTTGTAGTATTATGTTAAAACAAACACTCATAAATCAACACAGCTAAAATTATGGGACACGAAATGGTCTGTTTACTAGCGATCAGCTGATGGGAAGATGGGGGGGGGGAGGTGATATGTTAGACAGTTGATGCCAAGGTCTAGTGATTATTTATTTATCTGTCCTTAAGAGGGACTAAGTTTTTCTCTTATAAAATGTCACTGAACTGACATGTTCTAATTAATTTTATTAAAGGGCTAAAATTTGTATCTCCTGTGCAAAATATATGACGTTTTATTCAAATTATTCGCTGTCTTGCAAGGATTCTAGCAATGCAAATTCTATTCTTCTAACTTTAGTCTGTGATATTATATAAGATAAAAACTGTAAGCCTAAAACCACCCACCCTGGTTGGGAAGATGGGGGGAGGGACAGTGACATGTTTAACAGTTGGCGCCGAAGGTCTAGTGAAGTATTTATTTGTTTATTTATGTCCTTTATATTGAGTTTTTGCTTTTTGTTTATAAAATGTCACAGAGAATATAATTTACATTGCTGGAATTCTTATAAGATAGTGATTAATTTGAATATAATCATGCTATAGTTTGCACTAGACAAAAATTTTAGTAATCATTGAGTACATTATTTTGAGTACATGTACAGTACAGCTTTGCCCTTAAGACAGTGTAGCGTGCCCAGAGAAACATTAGAAACGAATTTTAAAATATGATGTAGGTAGCAGGCAGCTATCAAAGAGGGAGGTACTACCGCCTGGGAAGATATTGGAAGCATAATGTGTTGTCTAATGGTAGACCTTGCTGCCATATGGCATCACAAAAATTGTGACCACACAGTATGTGTGGTCACATTGACAGATAGTGTCGTGAAGAATATTTTTTTTTATTAACTGAAGATATTTGTTTTAGCTCATAAAATTCATACAAATTACTGGACCAGCATATAATTTACATTGCTGGAATTCTTACAATATGATGATCATTTTGAATATAAACATCATGGATTTTGCATTAGACATACAAATTTTAGATCTAATGTAATAATTTGGTTTACACAAAGCAAATATTTTATCTTTTGTGCAAAATTTATGAAGTTTACATTCAAAATATTCCCTGACCTGCAAGGAATCCAGAAATGTCAATTATATTATCCTAACTTTAGTCTGAGGTATTATTTATTACTAAACGTTAAAATCGAGAGTTTTCACCCAAACATTAATCAGAGAGGTAGGAGCTAGTGAGCTGGGAAGAGAGAGGGGGGGGAGGGGATTTGAGTCCATTATTTGAATGGACATAAACCTGGTAACTGTATTTCTCTTAAATATTAATTGTGTGAGCATACCATCATAAAATTTAGATGTTATTTTTACTACAACATAGGTATTGTGTCGGAAAAAGTGGAGTTTGGGGGTCGGGCCAGTCTCTATTGGAATTAATCCCATATGTTCTGTTGTTCACTTTACGCGGTACCCTGTGGGTTCAATTGACCGCGTAAATCGGGTACTACTGTATATATATATTTTTTTTATATTGACCCACGAAGGGGCTAGTTTATTGGGCACCCCCTTACATCCTGTGCAAGGTGAACCGCAGAAGCGTTTACAGCGTCCAACAGGGAAGCATGCTAAGTTCATGCTTGCCTTTAAGTCTCATGAGTTAAGGGCGTAGAAGCCTGAAGAGTCAAGGGCGTGAAGAGTCAATGGTGTATGTCATCAAGTTATTGGAAGCTCCAACAACTCCCTGAATACGAATTCACAACTTTCGACTTACAACAGGTACCTACTTTACTGCTAGGTGAACAGGGACTAATGGGGGCTAGGAAGAGTGTCCAAACATCTTCCATCGGCCCGGGAATCGAACCCGTGACATCTCGCTTGCGAGGCAAGAACAGTACCGCTTCTACCACCAGCGCCCCGATTTTCTATGTATTATTTTCATATTTTCGACTTACGACCTGGTCCCTAACCCCGTCGTAAGTCGAGGACTGACTGTAGTTTTATAATGAAGCTCATTCCGAGACTGTAAGACTGCTGTATGGGTGAAATATGATAAATTAAACACCTTTTGAAAGATCTAAGGACAATACAGGTTGTTGAGTATGCAGCCTTCATAAAAACCAGGTTCACTAAAGGTGAATTTTTTTGGTAAAATTATCATTTATACTTACCTAACATTCACTCATATGTGTATGCACATTGTGCTTTCCATCTTTCCCACATGCAATACACCATGGAAAAACATCTTGCTTGCCAGAATGGACCTGAAGCATTACTAAGACCTCATTCTTGTACTGTGCTGTTTATGTGGCATTTCCATAATTTCTAGTCTTATAATTAATAAATAACATTCAGTACTTTGAAATACCACCATACAGTACTTATATTATATCATAAAATATAAATTAATTTAGATTAAAGAGTAAGAGCTAAAAAAAGTGAAATACGTACAGTAAAGGCAGTCCCGAGTTATGAAACACCCAACAAATGAACATCTGCACTTGAAAATGGGATCCCAATATGGTATACCGTATTCATCACAATACATCTGTAACTAAAATTCCATTTATTTTAATAGTTTATATTGTTTAACATCACTTTATTTACTGTACTGTAAAGTAATCTCCCTGTTAGCTGGAACAAATGGTGCAGCATGCTTCTGGTTTTGAGAAATTTCCAGGTATAGAGATGAATTTTCATATCCCCGTACAAATCGCACTTCTATGAAATTTTTCCGAGCACTGGTGGAGGTTTCCACATCTAAACTATGCATATGGCATAGAGGTATAACTGCAGTTGGGCAGACACAGAGCAGTATTTATGCAAACACTACTGTACAAGTACAGTATATTGTAAATAAACAAAATATACTAACTACAGTAAGTCCTCGCTTAACATTGTGGTTCCGTTCCTGAAAACCATGACGTTAACGGAAACAACGTTAACGGAATAAATTTTCCCCATAAGAAATAGATAAAATACGGGAGTTATGTTCCCAGCCTCCCTTTTCCCCATAAAATACATTACATATACAGATATTCAATGAAATTTTTTTTAGAAAATAGTATCGTGTATATTATGCATCCCAAAAGTTTAATAAACTAAATCATTTTGTATTGTACTCACTGATGGGCGGAGGTGGAGCGAGTGTGAGGTGAGTAGTGGAGAGGAGGTGGGTAGTAGAGAGGAGGTGGGTAGTAGAGAGGAGGTGGGTAGTAGAGAGGAGGTGGGTAGTAGAGAGGAGGTGGGTAGTAGAGAGGAGGTGGGTAGTAGAGAGGAGGTGGGTAGTGGAGAGGAGGTGGGTAGTGGAGAGGAGGTGGGTAGTGGAGAGGAGGTGGGTAGTAGAGAGGAGGTGGGTGGGAGAGAGGAGGGTAATGAGTCACTGAGACCCGGAGGGTGGCTCCTCCTCCCGCTCTGACTGGGTCAGAGGGTGATGTGCCGTACAAAGTAGTCCGTGACGACGTTATACCGAATCGGCAGAACGTTGTCCGAATCATGGGTATCTAAAGAGTAGCGATGTTATAACGAAACAACGTTGTAGGGGCAACGTTAAACGAGGACTTACTGTACAAGTATCCTTCACTTAATGATGGGAGGTGTTCCTGAAAACCTCAACACTCAGCAATATGATTGCTAAACAAGGGATACTGAGGAATAATATCCATGGAGATAGCATGTAATAGTGAAGCTGAGTCACCTACTTGCCACCCAGTAGCACTTACAGTAGAGTGGGTGAGGCTGAGCTGCGAGTTATGTTATTGTTTAACTTGTAATTTCTAGTACAGTAATCCCGTGTTTTTCACATAAATTATATATATATACTGTATATAAAATATCATTTAAAAACAAAATTTAATTTCAAGCCATTTTCGATATTCCCGCCACCCTTTCCCGCCTCAGACACCTGCTGCTCCGAGAAGCCTCAGTCCACACATGCCTACCGTACTGTGAACGCTACTGTGATTACCTCTTTTGTTTGTCCTCCCACGTGCATTCCACATAGCTCCGGGACGTAAGCCAGCCTCATCAAAGGCAAATATTACGAGCAAAGACTTTAAAATGACCAAGAGATCAAGGATAGTGATGACCTTAACAGAAAAAAATAGTTTTATTGGACAAGCTGAGGTGGTATGAGCTATGGCTTGAGATGTGGTGAAGACTGACAATTCATTTGTGCCTTTTGTCAGAAAACAAGTCTTCAAGTGGAGGCATGTGGGTGGAAGAGGACTGGCTGGCTGGCGTGACTGCGTGAGGGTGGGCAGACGCCGGGACAGCAGGGAGAGGCTGGCAATGCAGGTGTTGCCGACCTCAGCGAAATATAAAAACTTTTATTTACTTGTAAATAATTTTTTTTGTATATAACTGTTTATGTTTTCCATTATTATACTACTGTACAATATGATTAGTTTCAAATAATGATGTTAGTAAATGCCGGTACAGTGCATCAGTGACCAATGTGACCACTGGGCCGTGAGTGGAGAGCATGGCGTGGTTAAGTGCCTGACCTACCTGAGCTGTTTGGTGGCCACAGGTACAGTGATTCCTAAAACAGTATTTGTGGTTTTGGCTTTTCGCGGGGAACGTTTCAGGAACGTAATTCCCGCGAAAAACACGGGAAAACATCTGTATCTTGCCAAAATTACATTCCAAAACCTGTCCCATTTATTAAAGTTGTAAACACAAAATCCGATGATCTCTCAAAGCTGGAAAACTCTTCCATCCCTGGAATTTTCCAGGTACCGAAATTTTTTTCAGAATTTCTGGAAAATACGCCTGATTTTCCAGGTACCGGGACTAATTTCTCAGATTTTTCAGGAAAATATGCCCCTCAGAAAGTTGTTCCCAAAGCCAGAATTTCCTGTAAAATTCCAGCTTTGGGAACAATTTTCTACGAAAATTTAAATTCTGTCTATCGGAGAGTTCCGGTTAAGAGGGATTCCAAATAACGAAGATAATACTTGCATATCATGCTCACCTGATATTTTGGGTTCACATTTATCAAAGGATCACTTTGAAAGTTTTGATTCACCTTTGTTTAATTTATCAAGAACTAAAGATAAAAAAAAATATATACTTATCACCTAAGCATCTTGGTGCTAAGATTTGCTCCCCCAAAATTAGGATGTAATTAAGTGATATAGTAAATGGAGGAAAAAATCATGGAGATGGAAATATAATAATAATTTCTTAATGATATAATAAAAGCCACGACTAGACTTACTGGAGGTATGAAGGCCAGTTGACCTTCTGCTGGCGGATTTCATTTGCTCGTTGCACCAGAACACTGGTTGCCCCAGCAACACCTGTGAGTAATCAGGTCATATTTTAGATGGATAATAAATATAATCACATGATAACTTTCATGTTCTAGCACGTAAAAAAAGGGGGGAACCTCGGTTACATTAAAGAGGATACCTGGTATGATAACAAAGAAATGCATGTGAAATGCACTCAGTAAAAACTTGCATGGATAATGGTAGTCTTTGTGAAATAAGAGAGGGGAATAGCAGGCAGTAGGTAAGTTTTATACCTGTGGCTCTAGATTTGGTAAATTATATGTTTTCAAGGGAAAAATTCCATCTACAGTAAACAATTTATTTAAAAATAATTTTTTTTTGGTAGGAGTTGACGAGTAACAAGACACAATAGTTCACTGAAGGATTATAATCCTTCAGTAAACTCCAGTGAACATGTCTGTGCCATGCTCTGTACGGACCAACTGGTAAGACTGCTCGGTGAGCTACCATGCCTGCCATGCTGATATAGTTTACTACCTCGCCAGTAGCTTGCCAGGTGATGGACAATATGAACAGCACATACTGTATATAGAATAGAAAACAGTATACAGTGGACCCTCGGTTAACGAACGCCTCGGTTAACGAACTGCCTCCCATAAGATTCTTAAATTCGGTTAACGAACAAAAATTCAGTTAACAAATTTCTTACGAACCGACCTCAACATGTTTTCGCTTGCACTGGCCGGTCAACCAGCTTTAGTATTAGTCCGCCAATACATTAATCGGTTCTAGGGCTTAAATTCCTTACTATTTTAGTAAATATCAAGAAGTTTATACTATTCAATAATTTTAAAAGTTTAATATTCAATTTTTAGTTATTTTAACAATTATTGAACATAATTGAAGGTAAAGTGACTAGTTTAATGCGCGGCATCCAGCCTCTTAACACAGCAAACAGGCGTTAGTCTCTCTCTGTTTTCACTGGAGGTAACATCTTGCTTGAGACTCTCTTCAACTAAATGCTTTTTTTCTGTGTTTCCAAGCAAATTATTGGTCATTTTGAAATATATTTTACATATTGACAATATATAATGCAGTGCAGTGTTGATTTAAAGAAAATAATCTTGAAATACACCAAGAGAACTAAAATTTTATGGGTGAAATGGTGCCATGGGGTGACTTCTCTTCCACCCCAATGCCTTCTCTTCTTCCTTCTCCCCCACCCTCATTCTAATTCCCATCATCATCATCATCCAGGAGCCTTCTACATACACAACCTCAAAGTAAGTGAACTTTTCTACCATTTTTTTTGAATTTAGGCAATTTTCGGTGAGCGGGAACCAATTACCCAAAAACCCATTGAAACAATGGTTTCGGTTAACGAATTTTTCGGTTAATGAACAACCTGCTGGAACGGATTGTGTTCGTTAACCGAGGGACCACTGTACATATATGCATACATAATCATAAACACCAATCTGATACAATATACCTAGCATATACCTAGCATACTGAACTCTCCACTTTTAACTGAAATAACATCTAGATATGACAACCTTTGTACCATATTCAGTAGCAATTAGAAGCAAATGTTTCCATAATTTATTTCCAATTCACCCAATAATTGCAACATACTTTCTCGAATGATAAGCGGAGGGAGACATACATTCGGAAATTCAGACCGTTTTGAATGCAGTTCACGACAAATTTCAAATTTCACAGGGTCAAGCATGGGATGATTACACTTGCCAGTTGACCCAAAGGGTAATCCTCCCACCCACACCGCTAATGACGCAGTCATATCTTGGTCACGATGGAGCCAAGACCTGCATCCTCGCCATGCCAGCCCCAAACCCACTGACTTCAGAAATTCACCATGGCCAAACTAAGGTAAGGAATGGACTCATATTTGGTTTCCACATTCTTCTACATTCTATCCTTTAATCCACAAGAGTTAAAATGATGTTCAGGGAAAATCAATATACAGTATGTGTTTTTTGTTTTTGGCGCACTGGGGGGTTGATCGGCTAATCACTCTACCGCAGTTATCGGCTTAATGGCTATAAATTATAGTCTATCTTTCCAGGCTACACATAATCTATATGTATGTCTTGGGTGATACAATTGTGAATTTTGCATTGTGGTTTTGACAATGAACACAGCACATATCTCATGCAGACAAACTTCCTCTCAATTACCCAAGGAATGTCATACCAAGGGTGCCAACTTCCTGCATGGAAAAACCTGATGGACTAGTGTGTACAGTACTTTTTTATAGTAGAAAGTTAAGCTATATCTCAAGTAAGAAATATGGTATAAATGTTCCATTTCTTTTATTTTTGTACTTATTGTTGGCAACAGCCACTAGTTATGGATGACCTAAAATAAAGAGGTATGCATGGAAAGTTTGTACACACAGTAAAAAAAAGTACCGCATGGATTATGGGAGAAAATATGACACCACAGATGAGGGATAGTGGAATGTGCGTGTTGGTCCTGTATTATGGTGGTAGCCCTGCTTTCCTTGCCTAAGGGTGTGGGACGTAACTAATATGGCCCTACTATAGGTAGGTGGAAACCTTTGCCATACAGACAAGCATACCAACCCTCCCGGCACATCAGGTGATGTATGAAACATTACGGAAGTCAGCAGACCTTCCCTGCGCGATACTTTTTTTTGCTGTGTGTACGGTATGCATTGTACGGTATTTATTACAACACAGTACAGTATAAGCTTATTGGCATTGTTGTTTTCTCTTGGAGTTCTTAAATTGCAGTACATTTTGTCATTCAAGGCATTTTGGCATTCCTTAAGCATCAAATCTTGCATGAGGAAACTTTATATTATGTGGAGATTTTAATTTACCCCAAAATAACCCACTCCAGGCTTTATTATTAATAAAGCACGGAGTTGACTTGAGGGTGGGATGATGAGAATAAAAATTTTTATGTAGTCTTTTTGGATTTTCAGAAAGCTTTTGACTCTGTTCCACATAAGAGACTTACCGGTATATACTGTATAAGTTAAATAAGTTGGGAATTAGAGGCAAATTCCTAAACTGCATTCATGATTTTCTATGTGGTAGAAAGCAGGTGGTGGTGATAAATGGAGTGGAATCCAGCTGGAAAGCCGGTACCAGTGGTATTCCACAGGGAAGTGTTATTGACCCTTTATTATTTATAAGCTATAAAATGACCTGACATCTGAAAATTATACATCAACATGTGAAATATTCGTCAATGATATCAAGATCTATGAAGAGGTGAAGATGGATTCAGAGGAGACTTCAGGATTCTAGAGAAATTTACTTCTGATGAACAATTGGTCAGAGGAGTACATGTTAAACTTTAACCCGAGTAAATGCTTATTATATGAATAACCCAAAGGGTGAATGTGGTAAAGGCAGAAAAGGATCTTGGAGTTGTGATAAGTAACAAATTAATGTTTAAGAGTCATGTAGCAAAATCAATTGCAAAGGCAAACCAGTCACTCAGAATTGTTGAGAGAACGTTTACCTGCATCAATGAAGAACTCTTTAAGACTTTATATTTAACCTATATTCGACCTCACTTGGAATATTGTGTACAGGTGTGGAGGCCATATCACAAAGGTGAGATTTATAGTATTGAGCAAGTGCTGAGAAAAGCAACAAAAATCGTGCCATCATTGACTGACCTATCAGATGAGGAAAGACTGGCAAAATTGGGATTAACCACTTTGTTAGAGAGGAGTAGAGGAGATTTAATTGGGATGTACAAGATAACCATTGTAGACCGATATAATTTTTCCAAAACCAAATATATCAAGGAAACCTGAGAAGACATAACCACATATTACAGAAGCAAATAGAAAATAAATAAGAAAGAAAACACACTTTCAGTCAATGAACAGTGGACAAACAGAACAATCTGGATCAGTAAGTTGTTCAAGCAACATCCGTAAACCAGTTCAAGAACCGCCTTGATACAGTCAACGTGTAGATGTGGGTCGAGCCTGGCAATATATCCCGACAGGGATAATCTTCACCAGAATACTACTACTAATAAATAAAAAAACAAGAAAAAACACTGATTGTGCAACAGAAATAGGGAACACAAAACTTATCATTTTATGCAATAGGAAATGTTTAACAATACTGTAAGGATTTTCAAAAATTATTTAGTTAATTAAATCAAAGTAAACTTATGCCAACTTCATTATATAATACAAAACAAGCACACTGGCTTCTGTGATGCTGGTCCCTTGTACCAAGAAGGGAAGAAATTTATTTAATCAGAAAGGTGGGACCACATACTGTACGTGGAAACAGGTATATACAGTAATTAACTTTCACCTGAATACATATGGTTTAATTAGTTAAAAATGATAGCTTTGTTAACTACTATGCACTAGAAGATGCTCTTCGGAGCTGTTCAATACTTAAATACGTACAGACATGGTCCCATTAATATGCAAACCATCAATGATAGACATTTGATTATGCCTTGCCAAAATTCAAGCTGAGGCTCGCTAATAAACAATAAATGACCTGTGATGTTTGGCACTTTAACCTAAGTTAAGTCAATATATCTTACCCCTGTCTATGTCTTCTGGAAGGGTGGCCATCGCGAGTGTGCTCTGGGTCATAGTTCTCCTCAAGAGATGATCACCAGCACCTGTCGCCCGGGACAAGACTCGAGTGGTCACGAGATGCAGCTGACCCGAGATACCAACTGTTTTGGTTCACTCACAAAATATAATAGCGTTTTCTGTATATTTTTCGCTAAACCAATTCGTCTAAACACTTTAAAAATATTTATAACTATATAAGTAAAATAAAATTTAAAAAAAAATGAGATAATAACTATCTTTTGGGAAAATATATATTTCCCTGTTATTGGCACTACTGTCTGTCAGATATAAGCTTGTGTCCGGAACTGTTGAAGTAATATTAGTGCGAATAACAAAAACGCAATAATTAAATAAATAAACCATTCATATAAATATTTTCTACTTTAAATATATATTTTTTATAATTTAATTTATAGAGATAATTTATAAAGCAGTTAAATTCTAGTATAAATCTGCAACTCCAATTTATTATAAGCCATCGAACGCATTGTTGTGGTGCAGACGACTGGTCTGCTGATCTCCCACAACCCAATAAACTCAAAAGAGAGAAGAAAAGCGTATGAATCCTCAACCACCTATATCATATTATATGTATAATCTATGTATAATTTTAACAATATATTTATTTATAGGTTTGGCTTAGATAAATATTATTAATATCTAATAACATACACACAATGAAATAGAACCATCACAGGGCCTCACACCTTCCACCGCTGTAAACAAACGTCGCCAGCTTACTGCGTCGCGTGCCAGTAAAGCTTAATAAGATGGTGAAACTCACACCTGAACTGATTTTGCAGTCGGCTCAACACATCAACCCTCTTCGGGATAGAGAACTAATTCTTAGAGGTAACATGGAGAATAATTGGTAATACTTATACCAGCATATTCCTGAGGCCAGGTGTACCTCCAACTGGGCCCAGGTGTACCTCCAACTGGGCCCACACATTAAGGCCCACCTGGCACACTTCAAACAAGTAGCTGACTAGTAGTTCAGAAATAAGTTTGAGATTTGTTTGGTCTCTTTTGGTTCACTGAAATATGAAGTGTGAATACCGAGGGTTCAATCGGTATGAAAGACGATTTTATGCGTTTATGTTAATGGAATTTGATCAATGAACCATGATTCACATACGTAACAAAGGAGTTTTCTGTCTGTTTATAAAGTGTAAAGGGAAAAGTCACTTAATGTTGGTGTTAGATTACAGGATCAGTCACATACCGAGTCCTGACCATGGCTTGGTATGCATGGCCCACCTTAGACAAGTAGCTGACTAGAGGTTCAGGAATGACATCTAGACCCCATCTGCTTGGAGTGTATTTAACAGGAGGGTAAATTTCTACTTTAGGACCCGAGTCCATAGGGTTTGACCAATATGCTTTTCCAGTGTATTTTGGTGTGTTTTAAACGAATTTGACCTTCATTTTTGGCGGAAGTGTCTCGTTTTTGCCCTCCCCCCACAATAACGGGGGGAGAGTCTGGGAAATCAGGGTTTTTGGGTGGGGGAGAAAACGAATCATCTAACCTAAACAAAACTTAACCTAAACCCTAACCGGGGTGGAGGCCTAGCTTAAACTAATCTAAATGTTTCAGTTGTTAAAAACTTAGGGGCGCGCTATGTCCGAAAGTACAATACCTCAGAAGTGGAAGGACCAGGGATACGTAAAAATTGGATAGAATGATCGTCTTTCTCATAAAACTCGACAATAAATTTAAAATAATCGTAGAAGCACAAATGACAACCAACCTCCACAACGGCCATTGGGAGACTGGTCAATAAAATTTCCCGGGCTGCTTCCTATGAAAAAAATCAAATGTGATTGGTCGAAAAAATTTCGCGTGATGCTATTGATACATCATTTGTCATGACTGGATTACGTCAGTCAATATTGCACATGCGTGATGCACCGATAACATCTCACAAAGACTGAAAACTACGTAAATTCAATTAAATTCAATTGTGTTGCTATTATCCATTTCTACCAGGTATATATGGGGTTCAAAATGCTCAGAAAAGGGAGATCTAAATGTTTCAGAAGTTTATAACTTTTGGGAACGCTATGTCCTAAAGTAAAATAATACCAAAAGGAGTGTCCGTACAAATAATGACTCTGAAGGGTGGCATAATTGCCTTAGCTTGAAAGCAAGAAAAGGACTACTTAACTTCTATCTGTTAATCAAGCTACTCTGTAATGTCCAACGGTTAAGTGCTACGGAAACAACGGGCCAAGTATGTACATCACCAAGGACAGCTCTTCAAACTGTTGGACAAATTCAACAATGGACGAAGATCTGCTAAAAATTTGCTACGAGCTGTTTCACACCACGTTACTGTTTATCAGTAATGTTTGTACTTTTATGTTGCTTTTTATCATTGTACTTTTATCATTCATGCAAAAATAAATGTGTAAAATGTGTTCGTTAACTGAAGTGGTCCGAGTTGGTTATCCGAGATGGTCCGAGTAGGATATGGGGCGAGTTGGACTGTATTAATGCGTAATGGGATCATGATTTTTTGTTTATTGAGTACAAATCCTTATTGTACATGCATATTAAAATTATCCTGAGGATAACACTTACAGCATAAGGGTAATATTTTATTTAGTCGGTTGACATTTAGTGAGACTGGGAACTTTCTGAAGTAGTGGTTACTTAGTATAATACATAATTTGTAATTATTCAAATGAACCAAGGTAAAATTATTGTTTCAGTCATCCACCCATTTGAAATTTGGGTAATTATTGACGACTGACCCGCGGCCAGTTTTCCTTAAAAAATGTTTATGAAGACGCCGCAGTTTCACTGTGTCTTATAGTGGACACTGTTGTAGTTTGCGCAAATATGTTAAAAAGTGGTTACTTCTAAATTAAACCAAACCTAACCTTAGTTGATACGAAAAACAAGCAGCAGAAATGTTGTTAGAAGACCTCAACAACCTAACCAAACAAACCTATCGAACCTTTCCTAACTTCTTCACCACCGGGGGTTCCGTCCCCTGGACCCCCGGGTATATTTAACAGAAAGAACTATGATATGGTGTAATTTAAATTTTTTTTGTGGAAGTGAGAGCTGCCACCCATATCGAATTATTCATAAGCATATACTGAGCATCAGCGTCAATCCAGCCCGCGGTAATGGAGTGTTTTGAAATACATCAATATGATTAGCTGTTTACATCCTGGGATGAGACATTCCTTCTGCATTACCACCAAGAAGACAAATTTTTGTACGCCTAAGCACCTAATTATCTTTCAAACGAAGCATTTGCACAATAAATGATTATCATATCAGAACTCACTGATGACAATATAGTAAGAAAATAAACATTAAAACAAATACGTGTTGGGGGTCTGTCGTCAATTTTAACCTAATAATGTTTAGATGAAGCTCAAGTTTAGGTTGATTCATTTAATGAACGACAAAATATGTGTAGTACTGTAGTATCTGCAGTTTATACTCCATAGTGACTATGCACGGAACTTTCTATTGATTCTAATATCGGGACATAGTGCAAAAAATAATAAGTTAATGTTGGAGGAGACAGTTAACACCAGGAGTTTATAGAATTTGCATGGTACTAAATAAGAAAACAGATACGACAATGCACAGAACCTATTCAAGCCAAATTTAACTTTCAAACCCAAGGGCTCTGGACCTTCCTGCCATACAAAGTTGGGTAACAGTGGAGCAGGCAGTTAGCACCAAATGGAGTTTTCTTTTATTTTATTTTTTCAGCATCAAAATTTTTACCCCCTTTACTGGATTAACTCTTATGACCTGAATTTCAGGTTATAAAATTCCTGTTATTGAGAACCTTGGAGCAACTCTCGATCAGTTCGATACTGTTGACTTCAGTGATAATGACATCCGTAAACTTGATGGTTTCCCTCTTCTGAAGAGGCTCAAAACTTTGCTCTTGAATAACAACAGAATTGTGTGAGTACAGTACTTTGGTTCACAGTCTGCCATACACACTTTTTATAATCCAACATGAACGTAATTATGCAATAAATATTTCTCTTGTTCCTATACTGTATATACATGAGAACCTCCTTAAATCTTAGATATTCTTTGTAGAGACAAGGTTAACACTTTTATTATTATAATGTTCTCCATTTCAGTCGCATTTCAGATTCGTTAGCTGAGACAGTGCCAAACCTTCAGTGTTTGTACCTGACCAATAATCTAGTGCAGGAGCTGGCAGACCTGGACAACCTGGCTGGACTAAAGAGGCTTGAATATGTATCACTCCTGGGCAACCCTGTCACAACCCGTGACCACTACCGTCTTTATGTCATCAACAAGCTTCCTCAGGTTGCCCATTTATTGTTTGATTTGTAGTGAAAGTTATGAGGACGTGTATTATACAGTTACTGTATTATATACAGTAGTTCAGGTGTCCATTATATATATATATATATATTGTATTTAGGAAAGCAGTGACACAATTAACATTTTTTCCTGGCAATACCCCTGAAAGAATGGCCACATAAAATGTCTCAAAACATTTAAGCTAATGACTTTCCACCATTGTTTGTAAATTTAATACAGTGAATCAGCACATCTACCATTTCCTTAAGAGTCTTTGCATGAAGATTTGGAAATCATGTATTCAAACCTTATGTCACTTCTTTTCTCTAAGAGGAAAGAATTTGTATAAAATCAAAGTTCTCATTAGCACACACATGTAGGAAAGCAAATGACAGAAAAACCCTTGGAGGGGAATTGCTAAAATGTAGAGTATGAAAAATGGTATTCATGCAAAGGACAGTTTGAAGTTTAAGAAAGTTAAACACAACTAAGTGATGTGGATTAAATGCTGGTACAAGAAAACCAGTCATTATTAGATGTGGAACTCCACTAGTACTTCTCTAGGAGACTGAGGCCACCTAGCTTATTAATGAGTAAGCTTCTGTCCTCTTGTTTCTTCTTAATACTACCCATGTTGTATTTCTTCCCATCTTTATCATATTAATGTGTATCAACTCCAGTGTAAAATATGTACTACTGTATATACTTATAAGTGTAAAAAATAAATGTTAAATCAATAAAATAAGTACGGTAAATAACGAATTGATACCCGTGGTAACATTCTGATATGTTCTTACTACCACCATGTTACGTAATAATAATAATAATAATAATTAGCGGTTTATTGAAAAAGTCGGCAGCCCGAAAGCTGAAAATATACATTTGACAAAAATTACTTATTACATACAAAGACATGGGGTGGGTGGGTTGTTTAACAAAAGCTTTCATTACTAAAAGAAGGTGACTGAACATACAAATTATTATAGTTTACAGTTGATGGCCCGGGCGTGGGCTGGTCATGGGGACACCAGGTGGTGAGATTTTCACGCAGTGTAGTAACTCGTCCTCGGATGTTGATATGAGGGACCTCACGTGGTCATGGATACATCGGGTGGTGTGGTGTTCTTGTGGTGTGGTAACTCGTCCTCGGATGTTGATATGAGGGACCTCACGTGGTCATGGAGACATCGGGTTGTGTGGTGTTCTTGTGGTGTGGTAACTCGTCCTCGGGTGTTGATATGAAGGACCTCATGTAGTCATGGGGACACCGTGTGGTGTGGTGTTCACGTGGTACAGTGACTCATCCTCGGGTGCTGATATGAAGGACCTCATGTAGTCATGGGGACACCGTGTGGTGTGGGTTGGTGTCACAGTACCTCACTCTGCGCAGTGATGTTTTGTTATCCCGTAGTCAGGTGCATAGCCGGCCAGCTCTGTTGTTCCCAGGGTGGACGGATTAGCACCTCCTTGTCAGAAGATGGTGGTTAGTTCCCAGGGGTGCTTATCTCACTGGTGGGTTGCGGCTTTCACTGGTACTATCTAGTGCTGAGTTCACTGGCTTAAACACTGTTCATCACTGTACAACACTGGTCCCACTTCTTTCCGAAACAAAATTGTCACTTTTGATTATGTAGATATCCCGGTGGTGAGGATGGGTCAGGGAGAGGGACTTGGGGAATGGGCCGACATTGGCCAAAGGGGGACAGCTGCGTAGCGGGAGCAGCGCCCGAATAGGTCTTGACCCTACGGTGGTCAAGGATGTAGTGTGCTATTTCAGATGATACTAAATGTTACATAATACTTCCTTGAGGTAAATGTAAATAGTATATATCAGGTGCCTTCAAGAGAGCTCAAGCTCTCAACTGGCTCAGCCTTGTCAATACAGTGGTCCCTCGGTTAACGAACACAATTTGTTCCACAGAGTCGTTTGTTAACCAAAAATTTTGTTAGCCGAATCCATTGTTTCAATGGGATATTGGGTAATTGGTTCCAGCTCACAGAAAAGTACATACAAAGTAAAAAAACAAAAAAAACAATGCAGTAAAGTATACTTACTTTGAGGTGTGTATGTAGAAGGTTCCTGGTTGATGATGATGATGGGAATTAGAAGTAGGGGTGGAGGAGAAGAGAAGGAAGTGGGGATGGAGAAGAAATCACCTTTCAGGGGACCCATGCTTGCTGTAGTAATTTCACCAATAAAATTTTAAGTTCACTAGGTGTAATTCAAGATTATTTTATTTAAATCAACACTGCACTGCGCTATATGTTATCAATTGTTAACTAAATTTCAGAATGACCAATAATTTCAATGTAAAAATGCAAAAATATTCAAGACGCCAACAAAATCGATGTTCACTCCACTGTCAACAAAGCCAGTGGGTGAGTCAAGCGGTTGATGGGCGCACAAAAACTAGTTCCCTGTACTGCATATATTATCAATATGTTAACTTAATTTTAATATAAAAAATGCAAAAATATTAAAGGGCACAATTTTCTTTATATTTACTCCACTGGTAACGAATGTAAAAATAGAACAGATTACTGAAATGGCAGACTAGCCCATCAGCTGATGCTCACAACAAAACGTGTTGTTCATAAGGATTTTGTTAATCGAAGTTTGTTCATTAACCGAATTGAAGATCCTTATGAAAGGTAATTCGTTAACCGAAATTTAATTAATCGAACCATTCGTTAACCGAGGGACCACTGTATTGTTATTATTATCCACTCTGTATTTTTCTGGCTAAATAAACTGTTTCAATATCAATATCAATTTGAGGGAAGAAAACTTTCTTAGCCATTCAGTCATTTGTGCATCTCCACAAAGAAGAGGAAAAACTGTTGTACTACCCGGGCAACAGTGTCCATATCCGCATTGGTGTCTTGTGTCCACACCTAGGTTAAGTTTTGTGTTTTAGTCCATTCTGAAGTAGAAAAACTTTATAATAAGTGATTACTTGTCTATATCCTTGAGTAGTGCTTTTATGGGATTGTGAAGAGTTATCACATCTCGGTGGAAGTTCACAATTACTATAACAGCACTATGTTTTCTCAGGTTCGTGTGGTTGACTTTCGACGGGTAAGGTTGAGAGAAAGAGAAATGGCCAAAAAACTCTTTAAAAGTAAATTGGGGAAGGAGATCCAAAAGGAAGCCAAAAAAGCCAGAACTTTTGTGCCTGGTGCTGGTGGCATGCTCGATACACGACCGTCATTAGGTTAGGAATCACTATTATTATTTTATTATTTCTTGAAATATTTGTTGTCTAAGGATTTCAAGCTAAAATTATGACTTAAAACTTTGATATTCTATCAGTGCAGTCTAAATTTGGTAGGTTGTTATCAATAACAAGGGATTACTCATAGTACACTGTTCTGATTTATAAGCCCCTTTTTTTTTCATATTCATGTTGGAAGAATTTTTTGTTTATGTAAACATTAATGATATAATATACATGTTGTGCTCAACAAAAAGTAATGGAATAGCATTTTTAATGTTCTTTATAAAAATACTGTCATCACAATAAATTCATATTTATTAATAGGGCAAATGACCGCGGAAGATCAAGCAGCGATACGTCAAGCCATAGCCAATGCTCGGTCCATGGAGGAGGTAGAGAGGCTGCAGCACATGCTTCGCACAGGCAACATACCCAGTCGATCACAAAGTGGAAAGCGCCGTAAGTAATGCAGAAACATCATAGGGATATTTATCCAAAACTTATACATCACTGAGTCTTCAGATACCTCATATAGTATAGAGTTTATGGAGGTTGTAGGAGATTGATATATTGTATTTAAAATTTTTCAGGTTTGGGTAGAGGTTTACCAACCTCTCCTTAGGGTATAGCTACAGTATACTGGTTCTTCTCATTTTGTTTCGACACTTGCCAACAGTTATGACTGCTTGACTTGGGGATCTCCCAGCCAACACCATTTTAATATCAACTTAGGGTTTAATTGTTACTTTGGTAGTCTTTGAAAACATATCAATGTATGGCCTTGAATATGGATGAAAATAGTTAAGAGTGTATATGTGCTGTCCAGATTTGAATGTAAGAAATGTTTTCTTAACTTGAATACATAAATAATGTTTGTTTATAGTGGATGTCATGTTGTACAGGAGGTATACTGAAATTATTTAATTACACTAAACTCCCAATAGTTTATCAGCTTAATATGTTGCATATTAATGGAATTAGTAAATTATAGCAGCTTCCCAATTCTACAGTAGCTGCAGTTGTAGTTATTGCAGTTCTGAGTAATGACAAAGCAGTACTGTTTATGTACAGTCCTCAACATTCAGGTATAACCTGCTCAGGAATGTTGCAGTGAGTATGGTGATCCTACTTTTGAATAGTTATTTATCAGTATTATTTTGTTGTAATTTTGCTTTATATTCCAAATTACTGTATTGGATATGTGTACTCACGAATGTGTATGGGGGGGATTATTTTTTTTATAAATTTTTTGTCTTTATTTATATTAATTTTAAAACTCAATCTTATTCTTTTGCTGGATATCCAATTGCATCTGTTTTTGTCCATAGATCCTAACGTTATCATCCCATTGTTAAAACTGTTCTGGGTCATAAATGAAATTCTTTCCCACTGTTTGTGAACCTTTTCAGTGTTATAACTTATAAAGAACAAATTTGCTTAAAATTAATTAGCTTTCTCAACTATCCTCTTGTTCAACGGTACTTAAGTGATTCATATCTAATTTCATTTCTAAGTGATATCTAATGTCCCACTCCCATTATTTCTGTTTCCTCTAATACCTAAATCTCTTAATGGTACAATACATATATTTTATAATCAAAGTTTGTTAATTTAACAGGTTTTCTTAAGTATATTTGTTTCTTTTTCTTGTGTGTTTAGATATAGACAAAATACTTTGTTTTACAATCCGTATGAAAGTGATGGGAAGTGCAGGTGATTATGCTTCTTCATTTCAGTGTCATTACTAAGCTAATAAAAATGGGGCTGAAATACTGCATAAGTAATCAGTTGAAACTTTATACAGACACTTATAATGCAGTTATCAATCTAGTGAGTATGTAAGGTCCTGGAATTATTTTGTTTTTGCAGATATTATGAAAACCTACACAGTGTTCTGTTACCTGCATTCTTTGCTCAGTAATTACTGTATTTTACAGCATATAAAATGCATGTTTTATCTGAAAAAGTGGCTCAGAAAATCAGCCTTTGTCCCTATGTGAAGTTAGGTCTCCCTTAAGTTAATGAATCCCCCAGTTACTGTTTCCAGAAAACTAAATTCTACTTAACCCAACCCTAGAATTAAAAATATGTTACTGCTTACATAAACACTGCTTACTAACACATTATTTTTATTTTTAATTAATTAAAAAATGATTATTGTAAATATAAAAGCTCGATTTATAACTACAATACTGATGATAACCTAAGACGATTAACTTCCGTACAGCAGACACCCAACTCTTCAGAGGTAGCTAAGCATTTACCAATTCTGAACTCTTACAAGCATTACAGTCTATTAATGCCATACCTGCAACATTTATTTTTAAATCTACAAATACCTAATGCAAATGAAGATTTACATATAAATTTCTTTTCAAATTTGCATCTGTTGACATCACTGGCAGCATTGTAGCTAGATTAGACTCGTCACTATTACCACCAGGCTACTGGTGTTATGGTTGTTTTTCATCTCGTATTTTTGGGTAGATATACGTAGCTTTCTTCGATTATTTTTACCCAGTTACTTGCACACACCATCCTACATACATATTGTGAAAAAGTTAAAGAAATAATTGTCTTAAGGGGAAACATGTAAAGGGAATATACATTTCTTTACACATAAGTTAGTTGGCTAACTCGATGGGGGAGGAGCATTGCTAGGGAATCGGCAGAGGTGGCGTCTATGTTGCTATGGCGAGACGGATTATTTGCAAATGGAGACTTGTGTTAGACTTTCATTTGACTTTTATTCACTGGTTTGGCAATGTAGTATTTTTTGTTGTACCTTATTTATTGGTATTATTTTTATTTATTTCTCACATTTACTGGTACAGTAGAACGTCGATTTAAAGCGATTCAATTTAAGATTGTTGGTTAAAAGCGACACCCACAATTAAGGACAATATTTTAATTTAAAGCGAATCTTTCTTATTTTGCGCAAGTCAATCTGGCGCATCATATTTTAAAATTTGTATCTAATGTTTCTCTGGGCACGCTACACTGTCCTAAGGGCAAAGCTGTACTGTACATGTACTCAAACTAATGTACTAAATGATTACCAAAATTTTTGTCGATTGCAAACTATTGCATGTTTATATTCAAATTAATCACTATCTTATAAGAATTCCTGCAATGTAAATTATATTTTCCCCAGTCACTTCTGTGACATTTTTTAAGCAAAAAACAAAAACTAAATCTAAATGACATAAATAAACAAATAAATACTTCACTAGACCTTAGGTGCCAACTGTTAAACATGTCACTGTCACCTCTCCTTCCTCCCTCTCCCGGTCAGGGTTGGGTGGTTTTAGGCTTAACGTTTTTATCTTATATAATATCACAGACTAAAGTTAGGAGAATATAATTTGCATTACTAGAATCCTTGCAAGACAGCAAATAATTTGAATATAAACATCATATATTTTGCACAAGATATAAAATTTTTAGCCATTTGTAATAAAGTTAATTAGAACATGTCAGTTCAGTGACATTTTATAAGAGAAAAACTTAGTCCCTCTTAAGAACAGATAAATAAATAAGCACTAGACCTTGACATCAACTGTCAAACATATCATATCACCTCACCCCCCATCTTCCCTTCAGCTGATTGCTAGTAAACAGACCCTTTCACATCCCATAATTTTAGCTGTGTTGATTTATGAGTTTGTTTTAACATAATACAGGTTGTACCTCTCTAGTCCGGCAACCTCGGGACCTGACAGGTGCCGGACCATGGAAATTCACCCTTTTCCTGGATAGACAGTGACTTGTGCTTAGCTTGGAAGCACTAGCACCACTTTCTCTGCTTCATGGTCTCTTTGAAGACATATTGAAGGGTTAAATGTCGTACAGTAGCTTCTCAAATTTCACGAGTTTTTAATCCAGCGTTCATTTTTTTTTTTTGGAAAAAAAAAAAATTAAAATTTTGATGGCGGAAACTCGAATTTCGATGGGTTTGAGCGGCCCACCAACGTTCAGACGACGTGCACAATCGTGTAAACAGCGTCATTTCTTTTATGTACAAAGGATTCATTATTGTTTATTACTGAATGTCTTTTTGATTGAATTAATGTTAATGTGCACAAAATGAGCAATACAATTCATTAATAATACGTAGAATATTAAAACACACGAGGAAATGAGACCATTGTTTTCGTTGGTTACAAAACCAGTGACTGACTGGTTCTACATATAAAACTGAAGAAAATAAGACCCTGGTTGTAGCTGTAGTAAAATTAATATGGTTATTTTAAGTAATGTTATTTAATGTTAATAAATGGAACAATAGAAGTAGATAATGGTAAAGAAAAAAAGAGAGATCGCGTATGTAAGTGCGCACATGTGAAAACATATCGTCATTACTCTACATAAGAATATGAAAGCAACACTTATTTACCGTTCATATATATTTTAATTAATGTTTCTGATTTTTTTTATTGAATTAATGTTTGTGTGCAAAATGAACAATACAATTTATTAATAATACGTGGAATATTAAAACACACGAGGAGACACGACGGCTGCCGGCATTGTTTTCGTTAATGCTTACAAAACCAGTGACTGATTGGTTCTACATATAAAACTGAAGAAAATAAGACCCTGATTGTAGCTGTAGTAAAATTAATGTAAAAAAATTAATATGGTTGTTTGAAGTAATGTTATTTAATGTTAATAAATGGAACAATATACTGTAAGTAGCTAACCATTAATGGTAAAGAAAAAAAAAGTGAGACTGCACATATGTAAGTGTGCACATGTGAAAACATAGCGTCATTACTCTACATAAGAATATGAAAGCAACACTTATTTACTGCTCATATATATTGAAGGGTTAAATGTTGTACTCTGTATAGACTAGCAGAGAGAGAGAGAGAGAGAGTAGCCGAACTGCCGGATGTAAACAAACCTTAATTTCCCGCGGCTTTGTTGTTGTTTTTTTTATGGGGATTAGCCCACCCGGGCCTGGGTCACTGACCCACATTGGGGCCTCAGGGGCGAAAATTTAATACTCCTGTAATAATAATAATTCAGATAAGTTTAAAAAAAAAAAATAGCTACCTATTGGACAAACTAAAATCGCTCGGGACCACGGGAGTTTCCGGACCACAGAATGCCGGACTAGAGAGATACAACCTGTACTACAAAAAGCAATGTTTTGTTTTTTCTAGGAGATGGGCTGAGGTGCATCTGGGTAGACTCTCGGTCTTTTTAGTGTTTTGTGTTTCTCTCAAGTACCAAACTACATTATTCCATTGAAATAACACTTCGATTTAGTGCAAATTCGGTTTAAAGCGATCTCTCTTGGAATGTATCTCGTGTTATATCGACGTTCTACTGTACTGTATATATTATTTTAAGAAAACTATGGCTACAGGAGGAAAATACACACCAATTTTTTCCTAAATGCCCCTTGTTAAAATGGGGTGCGTCTAATATGGCCGAGCATCTTATATGCCATAAAATACAGTACTTTAACTATATACAGGTGCTCCTGTACTTACGAACGATTTACGTTCCTGAGGCTTGTTTGTGAGTCCAACTTTACTCTTGTAGATACCAAACATATTGTAAAATATGAAAAGATTATGGATATTTAGTACAGCTATAGCCTTTAATACAGCCTTAAAACCTGGCTCACTCTTCTCCTCTAAGGTAATGTTTGTTCATTCTGGAATTTTCTTCAAAATAATCCAGTCTCATCCACATTAAACACCTGTTCTGGCAGGTAACCCCCCTCAGTGATGATGTTTGTATCTCTGAAAGTTTGTAAGTTGAATGTTCTTAAGTAGAGGAACACCTGTATATTGTAAAATGACGCATTAAGTATGAAGTGACATTCTAATTGTAATACAAGATTGCTCATTTCATTTTGTATCCAATTTTTCCACACAACAGTAGGTCATTAGTGCTTGTAATACCTTAAACATATTATTATATTTCCTCTTCCTTCATTGCATTACTTATCCATCATTTTCTGTGTTTTTCTTTGTAATTAGTTTTTCAAGATCAATATTTGAAGCAACTTTTGGGGAAGTCATACATTGTCAAGTGCAACTAAACCAATGTACTGGGAACCTTCCAGTTGGTTTAAGCAATTAATAAATATTATGCATTCTCTTTGTTTCAGGACACCCAGATGATGATGACGACAACTGAAGTGACTAATGGTTTGGGATGTACTGATTACATCGCATGTTAGGAAAAAAAATTTTAAATTAGCTAAAGGAACATGATATTTTTTTCTGAATGGTGATAGAATATTCAGTGTGGTAAGTATAATTAAGTTTTGAAGTGTGTTGTTGTTATATTGTACCAATTCCCATAAGCCATACAGTATAATGATAAGAACAGATACTGGTTACTGCTATGTATATGGGTTATCAAGTGTTGTATATTTGGTATTACAGTTTCTAATAACTTTTGTCACTTAAAAATTTGTGTTTGTGAGATGGCAGAGAAGCGAGTTCCTGTTTTCAGATAATGAAATTATCAGAAAAAGTAATAAAATACATTATCATGCAATTACTGATGTGTTTATTTTCTATCCTATATAAGCATTTTCATAAACTATTAGATGAACTCTGTCTTCTAATGCCATTGTGAAATAAATGTTATCGAAATGGAGTTAAACACATATCTATTGTTAGTACAATCAACTAATAAAGTTCATTTGCTTCTCCCCCTGAACCACGAATCATGAGATTCAGACTCATGAATCTGAAGCATTTAATGGACAATAATGTATCAGTCTACTGCTTCGTTTTCATGAGTCTGAATCTTGAGGGTGAGAGGCAAACAGACTTTGGTAGTTGAATATATATATATATATATATATATATAATATATATATATATATAATATATATATATATATATAATATATATATATATATATAATATATATATATATATATAATATATATTATATATATATAATATATATTATATATATATAATATATATTATATATATATAATATATAATATATATAATATATAATATATATAATATATATAATATATAATATATATTATATATAATATATATTATATATAATATATATTATATATAATATATATTATATATAATATATATTATATATTATATATAATATATATTATATATAATATATATTATATATATATATATTTTATATATATTATATATATTATATATTTTATATATTATATATATATATATATATATATATATATATATATATATAAAATCACACGGGAAAATGGAAACAACGGAGTACCTTAGCTTTCGTCTTTATTCAAGACATCTTCAGAGGCAACTAGATTACATGGACAGAGAGAGGCTTAAATATACAGGGTGACCTA